>NC_081557.1:139942703-139996228 GCF_022355385.1 Mustela nigripes
GGTCTCAGGTACACAACCTAACCCTACACCTAAAGGAGCTGGAGAAAGAACAAGAAAGAAACCCTAAGCCCAGCAGGAGAAGAGAAATCCTAAAGATCAGAGCAGAAATCAATGAAATAGAAACCAAAAAAACAATAGAACAAATCAACGAAACTAGGAGCTGAAATTCAACTTTAATTAGGAGCTGCATTTTATTTACTATGTCTGGCATTCTCTTTACATGAAAGTCAAATTGGCTTAAATACTGCATGAAACCATTTTCTTACAAACGATCCTGTGGATTACATCACTGAGATTAAAAATTGGAACTGTTAAAAATTCATGTGAATTTAATACATTGGCTTTGTAGATTCCTTATTTTTTTCCATCTTAACATTTGTTCTGTGATTTTTGTTTCCTTTAAGTCCATCTAACCTGTTAGTAATTGTACCTCACAGTGAGAAGAGGCTAAGGAAAATAGTAGATTAAATCAAAGGAGTTTATTCTTTCATAAAATGTACTTTCCATAGCTCACATGATTGCTCCATGAAGCATCTGGATCTCAATCTTCTATCTTCTTTTCTGGTATTCCAAGAGGATAGCTTTCATCTTTAAGGTCATCTCAGGATCAAGCAGGCTATTGGAGCTCCAGCCACCAATCTATATGTGTCATGATATATATATGTCATCATTCTACAGTCCGTATCCACAGAAGTACAAAGCAGGTAGAAGATAAAGGAATTTATTCCTGGAAGTCCTGCAACTGTTTATGGGTCACTGATGAGCAATAACTATAATAACTGTGCTAGGGAGACTGGTAAATACCACTGTTTAGCCAGATGTACTGCTCAGCCTTCAGTTACAAAGGTGGAACAGGACATCAATTTCTATTTCTCTATCCATGGCATCTAAGAAGATAGAAGATGTTCTGCTTTTGTCTTTATAGTCTGTTTTTGTCTGTTTGTTTGTTTTGGGGTTTTTTGTTTGTTTGTTTGTTTTTCAGCATTGATTAAATATGATTATCATCTAAATTCAAATCTGAGCAGTTCTTCACACCACCTCTGCTCCTTTGGTAGTTTCATCAGTCCTCAACTAATTTCTTTGATTGTGTATTTTGTACTAATAGGCTGCTCCTTAAATATTTTACTATTTTGTTTATCTATTTATTTATTTATTTTGATTATTCAGTCAGATTTTTTTTTTTGGCTCATTCTTTTTAAAAAAATTATTTAAATTCAATCAATTAACATATAGTGTATTATTAGTTTCAGAGGTAGAGTTCACTGGTTCATCAGTTTTTCTGATCATTTTTAAGATCATTCTTTCCCTGTTTCCTATTTGAAACAATTCTCACCATGTACAGCTAACATCCATTTAAAGCAAAGTGTTCTCTTGAAACATGGTTTAAGTTACTCACAGGCACTAAATCAGTTGAAATAATCACTTTAATTCAAACCAGAATCCAATTGTAGGTGTGGCAGTTTGCACATTAGTTTTTGTTTGTTTTTTGTTTGTTTTTTTCAATGTTTGATTTCCTAGTATGTATGTAGCTGGCAAAACTAACACTGAGAGATAGCATATCACAGCATAATCAATAAATTTTATAAAAATTAAAATGTTAATAAAATTTTTATTATTAGTTTTATTTTAATATGTCTGGATATTTAAAGTCATTAAATGCTTAATATAAACTACTATACCTTATTCTGCTTAAAACATGTTTCAGAATAAGTACTGAACTTCAAATTTAAAAATCAAATCCCCAAGTCATACTTCATTCCCAAAGACTGAAAATTATTTTAGTAGTAGAGATATCTGACTCTGTTACTCAGTTTTAATACAGCAGTGTGAAGATATAACTTTTTCCCTTAAATCTATGAATTTTAAAATTCTCATTTATAGAAAAGGAGCATTTTTACCCTTTAGGCTATTCATTGATAACAGAACCCAAGTTATATGTCACCAATAAAAACAATTTAGTTAGCAAGATTTCATTTCAACTTTTTAGAAACTTATAGTGTTCTATTTTAATATGGAAAATAACATCAACACCAGTTATTAAAAAGGAAGTTATCGACTTTTTTCTTCTTTAGACTATAAACAATCCATTTCTTTTTTCCCCTTAACTAAAAATGTAGACATTTAATATTTGTAATATAATACATCATTCACCATGTAATTTTTATCACTAATTTATTTTTAATATAAGCCTGAGGCCATTGTTGACTCTTAAAATCCAAGGGGAATTTGAGAATATTTATGATTCAAAATCTTCTAAGCCAAAGAAAGCAAGGAGCTTTGGCATGGCTAAAGATTTTGGATTTCTTCCAGAAATATCAAACATCCAACATGCATTCATTTTCCACCTATAACCTATATAGCTGTTAAATTGGTGAATTTGCACATGATCATAAACATTGCCTATTAGCTTGCTGCTTGAATATTATTTTGGAAACAAGGTTTCCAGGACCTTGATGGGGCTAGTTATTGTTGAGGAAACATCATTTATTACTGTCTAGTAAAACCATGGTCATGAGACCCTCCAGATGTATATTAGTAGGGTCATGTGCTTGAAGGATGATTGCCAACATGTATCTTTGGAGTAAAGAAAGTAAAACAAAACAAAACAAAACAAAGCCAAACCCATAAAGGAAGTTTCCAAAAGAATTTTTATATGTTAGATTTATAGGATTATGGGGGTTGGGCTAGGATTGTCTTTTGCTCTTGTCAAAGTATTAAAATCGAGGCAGCTAAGTTCCTAGAGTAAAGTCAACCTGTCTGTTTCAAGGACTTGTCAGTGGGCTGTAAGTAGTAAGGAAATGTAATTCTTCTTTCTCCTTTGTTTCCCAAATCAAAATCCAGACCAATTATCTTCATCCCCAAACCTGCAACATTTGCAGTGTTTCCTATTCCATTTCAATATAGCCAGAAAACTGAGTCCTGGTCAAGGTCTCTCTCAATTTGCCCCTCAGATCTAATCTACAAAACCTTGCGAATTTAACTTTTTTATTTATCTTAAATCTCTTCTGTCATCTCATTTCCACCATGGCTGCCTTAGTTTAAGCCCTTACCATGTCTCACCTTCTAACTGATCCTTTACTACTAAGATTGCCCCTCCATTTTAAACCTGCACTTCCTATTAAAGGCAGACAAAGCCCCATAAAATTTATATTTGGCCATTGTGCATTCCTCTTTAAAATCCTCTAATGGCTGCTTGTAGCTTTCATGAGAAAAAGAAGTTTCAAATTATTTAACTTATTCTGGAAAGCCTATTTCTTTATTAATTATTGGTGCTATTCATACATATTCATTCTTTCCTACAACCCCTCCAAACACTAGCTGTTTTCTGACTAAGTTGTGTTATTATTACCATTCTCAAACACATTCTACTCTCTACTGGAAGATCTTCCTTTGTCTTTTTTAATTTATCTAAGTCCAGTGCATTCTTTACAAATAGATAAATGCTTTTTATGGCTAAATTCTTTTTTTTTTTTTAAGTTCTTTGTCTCACAATTACCATACTTGTTGCTTCATAATAGAGCTATTAACATCCTTGCTGTTCTTCTCTAGAAACTCTGAGCTCAGGGACATTTACATATTCAGCTTTGGATTATGATGTTATAGCCTTGTACTGACACCTACGAGATAATACAATTTAAATGTGCAAATAACAAATGACATAGTGATATTTGTCTACAAATTTGTAAATTGTCTACAAATTTGTAGACTAAAAAGTCTACAAATAACCTCAACAATGAATAATTGTTGAGGTTATTTGTAGACTTTTTTATATTCAACATCTTGTTAGAGATTTTATTTACTTACTATAGCCACATGCATGATTATCAATCAACTGATATTTATTGGCCATCATTTAAGTCTAACACAGCTCAACAATATCTGGATTCCATTTCTTTAATAACAGTTCTCATTAAGCATATTGATTTTTTACTATGGTTTCAATTTAATCTCATATGATATGCAATAAGGGGGGAAGAAAAAGATGAGAGGCAACACATATTTGGTCATTGTTTAATCTTCATGGATTAAACAAATATTGCTTTAACTAGTACACTTTTCCAG
Source organism: Mustela nigripes (assembly GCF_022355385.1). Taxonomy (NCBI): domain Eukaryota; kingdom Metazoa; phylum Chordata; class Mammalia; order Carnivora; family Mustelidae; genus Mustela; species Mustela nigripes. The sequence continues at coordinate 139,946,766 of NC_081557.1, forward strand.
CCAATCAGTTAAATGCTGAGGGTATACCTATAAGAGACATCATTCCAGTTTGAAAATCTCACAGATAGAAGGAATCAAAAAAGAACACAACTACATTATATTTAATAATGCAGTGTGAAAGTTTCATAAATGCAGATCTTCCACAACTTATGGTGAGGTTACATCCAATAAAACCAATGTAAATTGAAATTATCTTAAGTGGAAAATACATTTAACTAACCTACTGAATATCATAGCTTTGCCCAACCTACTGTAAATTCACTCTAAACACTTACAGGTGCCTACAGTTAGGCATACTCATCTTACATAAAGCCTATTTGATAATGAAGTGGTGAACAGCCCATGTAATTTACTGAAAGTGAAAAATAAATGACTGTATGTGTGCAGAATGATTTTAAGTGTATGGGTTGTTTGTCCTTATGGTTGCATGTTTGACTTGGAGCTGTGGCTCACCGCTGCTGCCCCATATCACCAGGGAATATTAGAATGGCACAGTGCTAGCCCAGGAGAACATCAAAATTAAAATTTGAAGTACAGTGTTTACAAGATGTATATTGCTTTCACACCATGGTGAAGTTGCAAAATAGTAAGTTGGAGGCCATCTATACATATATTTGTTTAATCTATCTGCAAATATATAAAGAATAGTAAAGGGAAGTCAAATTTAAGTTGCAGAGTCACAGAAGACTTCTAAGAATACACTAGACTTGCAGTGGAGTTAAGAACTAGGTGAAGGAGTGACAGACAGGTATTTCGAATAAGAGTACCAGGTGGTGGGTATTATAGAGGGCACGGATTGTATGGAGCACTGGGTGTGGTGAAAAAATAATGATACTGTTATGCTGAAAATAAATAAATGAAAAAAAAAATAGTACAGCAGGCTTGAGATAGCATGGTATAGTTAATGGAGTTACGTATAAGAGTTAGCAAAGATAATAGATTAATAAAGGGCTTCAAATTATTAATATATTGATAAAGGATTTAAATATATTAAATAAAATCAGGTTTTTGCATTTGATTATAGAGGTTTACATTTATACTTAACAACATATAACACAGTGATGATGATGGATAGATACTTAATATTTACCAAGTATTAAAATGTATCATTTAAAAATATATAATATATTAACTTCTCAACACAAGAGAAACATATTTATACTCATAACCAAGATGATGTTTAAATTGATTTTTAACTGAAGAATTTCAATGATAATTTTGGTTTTCTTCAGTCACCTTGGTCCATATTTACAGATAGAACCAAAATTTAAACAAATAATACATCTATAAAATTTTAAGCAACTTTTCAGTTTCATATCAAAGGAGACTATCAAGTGCCATTTGAAGGATATATAACTAATGCCAGTTGATCTTACAGATCTCCTAAAATACATACCATTCATTTCGCAGTAGACTTTTCATTGCCTTCTAATTATAGTTAACTTCTTCTTAACCTTTTAAATAATGTCCAGCTTGTAAGAGCTATATATTGCTACCTAGTTTATTTTTAAAAAAAACTGATGGGGAATTCTATGGTAGAATTGCTTCACAGCCACCATCAATCATAAGGTTCAAAATAAAAATCTTCTTATATAATTTAAGGCATAATAGGTGAAGATTGTTTAATATAGAAAGGCAACTCATCACTTTAACATTAATTGTTAATTCTTATTTTATTTTTGTTTCCCCTTTTGTGCAAGAAGCAAAAGTTACAGTTTAATGTAAAGAAATAGTATCATCGATAGTTTGGCTATTGTGGACATTGCTGCTATAAACATTCGGGTGCACGTGCCCCTGGGGATAAAAATATATGTTCATAAAAAATAAAAAATTAAAAAAATAAAAAATAAAATAAAATAAAAAGAAATAGTATCATCGATATCTCTGTCTTGTAACAGTATTCATATATGCTATTGACATTATCATTCTGAGTACTCTACGTTTTAGAGAGGGAAATTTAAGGTTATTAGAAGTAATTAGCCAAAAAGAAAAAAAGTTGTAAAATCCAATTTTGTTGTTCCTTCAAGGATTTGTTATTTCATTTCTATTAGCAGGATTTTGGCAGAAGTTGGGATTTTATCATATATTTTATTTCTAACTGTATACATTATTAAAATAAGACAAAAACACTACTAATAAAGAACACTTAAAAAAAACTTTTGTTCATTGAAGGAACTTGATATAGAGGTATGTGAAATCAGTTATATTAGTGAAGCATGTTAATTGGCAATGCTTCTATATTACTGTTTTCCTACTGAAAATAAATTATATTTATAATAGATAACTCCAGTAAACATTCTTAAATTTATATAACCAATGTTCAAATATATTTATGCTGACATTATTGTGATTTATAAGACCTCCTTTTAAGGGGGAAAATGCATTGTGATTCTATAATTTTTGTCTAAAAATAATTAACTAGCTATTGTCCCAAAGATAAATATTAATTCATCCCTTATTTTATTCATTTCTATTCCACTATGGCATAAGTAAGTCTAACTATTTAGCTGGAATGTGATCCTTTGATAACTTACCAATGAATGTTTACAAAGTTAACAAAGATATATGAATTAATAGCAGGGGACATATTATATGGTCTATGATCCTTGAGTTTATAGATTTAAGAGTTATTTTAATTTATGGTAAGAAAAACTGGCAGCAAAAATAAAGACAATCTTCAGTGTATGAGGTGAACAAGGGCAATATAATTTTTAGAGTGAAACAAACTGGGCTAACCCTGATTGCAAGATGTTATGATGTTGTTTCATATTTTGGGTTAGGGTAAACAAGGGGGGGGCATCTGCCTGATGGTCTAGAGTCAATTGCTTGGGACTATGTGTGTTACAAAGATATGTAATAATGACATATCTTCCAAGACCATCTTGACATATGGGCTAATACTTCCACCTAAAGATTACTCAATTCTCTAGGGTTGTAATTTGTCCATTAACTACTTATTAGGTCACAGACCCTATGAATATGCATGTGAATGCAAATGATTTCTGTTCTATGGAAAAGATAACTCCAAAATAATTATTAACCACTTTGTGTTAAACTTCACAAACTTACATTAGCATGCCTTAAATGATATAGATATCTTCTGTTCCAATGGACTTTAAGCTGTGTTTACCATCTTTCTTGTTCCCTCATTAATGAGATAAAAAATATCTTTGTTTTCTGTTAATTTTATATGTTTTTTGGAATTGTGTTTTAACTCTTTTAAAGTTATAGTTCAACAGTGTTTTAAGCTCCAAGCATCTACGGTTCCTATAGACTCCAGCATGATATTTTGGTAAAATGTGCTATTCATTTCCAGCAAGTTAGCTGAATAAAAGAAGGAGCTATTATTTATGCTATTCAGTGATAAAATTCTGCATTGGAAACAACATTTATTTTTTCTTCTTTGTGGGGTGGGTGGAAAGAATTTAATTGCCTTTGCTGTGTTGAAACATTAGAAACTTTAACATAATCCTTGCCCCAAAAGAGAGATGCACCCATGAAACACTGAAATTACTGCTCTGTCAGTTCCTTGGTAATTGAATGTTGGCAAGGCATGAAATCTCACTAAGTCACAACTTTTTTATTTGTAAAGAAAATAAAAGATCTTCCAGCAACTTACCTTATAGATTTGTGAAAAATTCTATTAAATGAAACATATATCTTTAAATTAACATAAGATAGGTAGTAAAAATTTAATAAGATTAGTTTTCCTTCCTTCACAGGAACATTTACTCCATTCATTCCTTTTGTCCTCACTAAAATTCCCTTGTTCATTCGCTAATAAAATTTTATCCTATTATATCTGAATATTTTATTAAACAAAGAACCAAAAAATCAACATTTGAATAAATTAGAAGTATATATAACACCAATGAATATTTCATAAGACAATGTAATATTCACCTTCTAAATGAAAAACACAAAATTAATTGTCAAGAAAATATTCTTTTTATTTCAGTCTCTTAATATTACATGTAATGTGTTTTTCTTGACACAAACATAGTGGAATATGCAAGTTATAATCTGGTGAAGAATACCCAAAAGAATACAATTACATTAACAGAAAGATATAACTGGTCATGTAATTTACTTTGAAAATAAATCTTACTAACCTCTAAATGATACCAGTTTTCAAGATTTTGAAACAGTACACACCTATCTCTGAATATACCATTGCAACTATGTTTCCTTGAATCTACTGTCCTCTAAAAAAAACATATAAAAAAAAAAGTTACCTTTGTGCAGTGGATTGGCAATCAGTTAAAATGCATTGTTTTGTTGCAGTTGAAGTTGACCTTGTCTCACACTAAAATAAATCTTATATGAGCCAACTAAAAATTCAATATATTTCTAAATTGGAAGTAGCTTTAAATGAGAGAAATTAAGATACAATAAATCAAGAATAAATTGAAATTTAAAAGGAAATGCCTAAGTTCCCACTTAAATAATATGCTGAAATCTCTTATACAATTTGCTTTAATTACCAAGTTTATTCAGGTAGAAGTTTGATTTGAAACTATACTTCTTAAATGAATAATTAATATAAACTTTTTTTATTATTGAAGTTGTCTAGTCAAAACACTGTGGTAATTGTGTAATCCTAAAAAGGCTATCAGGTACTTTGAATAATACTCATGTCATTAAATAAATAAAACAACAAAGCACCAAGTATCAAATTACTGTTGTGGGTCACATGTGGGTCATTCTATGATTGATAGAAGAAAAAATTATGAATTGTGGACCAAAATATTGATGGGGAAGTTCACACTTTGGCCTTAAAGAATTAAGAGGAACAGAATAATTCTAAATAGCATGCAGTAACTTCAGTTAGAAGGACATTTTATGAAGGCAGATATGGACAAATAATATACAGGAAATTTAGCATCAACCAGCTCCATTGCCATAGTGATTCTTAGTAGAAGATAATAGTGGGGAATTAAATTTTCTTGACTCTAAATCAATACTGAAAAATGCCTGGATCTATCTGATAATATCAATTTGGCCTGTAAGGAATTCATTTGCTTAAGTTTTGCTTATTTGTGTGTTATTGAGCAAATATGTTACAGAAATGTTTGGGAAAGACATGATGACATTTTGTGTCAAATTCCTATTAATATAACAGGTACAGATTACAAGTGAAGGTCTGTCTCTTTCACAAATACACAAGAAGCTATGTTCTGTCAACAAATCAGGGAACAAGCAGAAACAAAATAGGACTCAAAAGCTTGGGTCCTAGTAACTATTGTGTAGTACTATTAATACTATATAGTACCTAGTACCATTGGTAAAAATAGAAGACTCTTGTGAGTTGGTTTCTTGTTGGAATTAAAATATGGTATATATATAATGTAATTTACCTTGAAAATAAATCTTATTAACCTCTGAATGATACCAGATTTCAAGATTTTGAACCAGTACACACCTATCTCTGAATATACCATTGCAACAATGTTTCCTTGAATCTACTGTCCTCTAAAAAAAATTTTAAAAAGAATATACACACACACACACACACACTTATGTTGACTTTGAAGTCATCCTCTAGAAGATGTTCTATAGGATGTCCTCTAGAAAACATGTGTAGGGGCGCCTGGGTGGCTCAGTCATTACGTGTCTGCCTTCATTCAGCTCAGGTCATGATCCCAGGATCCTGGAATCGAGCCTTCATCGGCCTCTCTGCTTGACAGGAAGCCTGCCTTCCCCTCTCCCACTCCCCCTGCTTGTGTTCCCTCTCTCACTGTGTCTGTCAAATAAATAAAATCTTAAAAAATAGAAAACATGTAGTTTGAAGACACAAGATTTATTGTTCGTATTTATAAAAATTTAACCAAGTGTAAAATGATTCATACGTTCAATCACTGTTACTTGCTGTCTTGGAGATCCTTCAAGTTTCCAGTTACAGTTATGGTTTCGAGATTGCTTTAATTGAGTTTCAGTTTTATCTTAAGAAATCTACTTATTTCATCTCTCATACTTATAGTGAGAAAGGTATCAATATCCCAGTGTTATGACAAGAAAGGCTCAAAGAAGGTAGATAACTTCAAGGGCTGAGTTGAGCTGGAGCTTCCTCAGCTGCTAGGTGTCATAGAAACTGGTTGACAGAACAAGCAAAAATGACAGTAACATGCAAGCCTTTAGTGGCTTAGGGTAAAAATATAAGCAAGAGCCTAAATTAAATAAAATGCCAAGTGTCTCACTGTTCTATTTTTCTCCATGATGTGACACCAGTCAAGGGTCAAATGGATCAGTGCATACATGGTGAATTGCTAGCCAAAATGAAGTAATTGCCTCACTCCCAAGAGAAGCTGAACAAAAGGATCCTGCAGTTTTATGGACTTGGGTAGAGGAGGGGAGGGATAGTTAAGGGCTAGGAGTGACAAAGTACTAAATACTGAATCCAGAGTAGAAAAAATATCTTCCAGTCCCTGCCCCACCCTTTTCCCCAAAAAGAGGTCTCAGCAGAGGTGCCTGTCAGAGGTGCTTCTGAGAGAGGTTCCTGATGCAGGTACCTAATGGAGGTGCTTGGGACTAGTAATATAGATAAGAGCATGGCTGGCCAAGTTTTTGACTGTAATTTTCTATAGAGATGGCAGTGCCCGGGCTGTGCTCCAAGTCTGGTGTGGGAAAGACAGCTTTCCCTTGCAAGGTCTGCCAGGCAGAATCTTTGCTACTGCCTGTGGTCAGACCTGAAAGATCATACATTGATTTCTGACCAGGAAACAGACTCCTCAATAACTTGGGCAACCCAAAACTTATACCTTAGCTTGAAAAAAAAAAAATCGATTTTCTTCTACTTAAGATTGCTCTCCTCATCAAAAACATTTTTTGTAAGTTACCTATATAATGATTTCCTATAATATCTTGTAATTTTACTATTCTTTACTAATAAAATATGTTTGGAAATGCTTGCTACAACTTGAGATAGAAAACGGAGCTGGAGTAGAGATGTAGATGGTAGTCTAATAAGCCACTTGAAAATGATGAAAGGAGGAAGGAATTCCTTGTGTGAGACCTATGTTAGACCTCCATAGGCTTTTGCTACCTGGATGTACTCTAAAGAATTACTGATCTATAGAAATAAAACAAACTTAGATTTTACTAATGATTCATTAATATCATGTCTTTCTACTTTGTCTAACACATATTATATATATGTTGCCTTAGCTCCCTCACTATATTCCAAGGTTTTTGCTTATTGACAGTGCTTCTCAGTTAAAATATTGTGTACCATACAATAACCAAAGTGATACCTTCATTGCAAGTTCCCAATAAATACTATTGAGTTGGATATACTAAGCAATCAATAAGATACAGAGCTTTATTGGTCCTTGAGACCAGTGACTTTTTATTTATTTTTTATTTTTTTATTTTTTGGTACATCCAGGTAGCAGGATAACATGGCTGTCCATTAGTAGTCTGAATCTTGACATCTGAAATGAGTAAGTGACAAATTGTAATCGAGGGCTTAAGATTGGCACAGCTAACCTGATAGGAAGTTCAAAGGAATAAATTACTAATTAGAAATGAAGGTTTCAGATTGAGATGCATTATAAAATTAAAACTTAGATTTCATTGGGATTTAATGTTACCCCTAATGGACTAAAGTGATTTCCAATGTCCTTTTTGGCATCACTTGGCACATTAAAAGTAATATGGCTGTCATTCATCTTTGGTTAATCTGAGGAAGTAAAATGATTATACTTTGAAATTATGTTTTATATAGTAATTTTTCTTTAAGCATAATTTAAAAACTGGAGCTGCCAATTGTGTGTTTCCTTTAAGCAGTTTTTATAATTGTGATCATGTTTCTGATTGGAGTGTGACATTTCCACCGTAAGAAATCCTTTAGACTCATCAGGGCCTATTGATATTTTAAGTTCAATTCGTTGTGTTTTTGCAACAACTTCCTAAAACTAAAATATTCTCCATAATTCAAGACATAGAGATTATAGATTTTCAAATCCAATCAGTAAAATAAAAACACGTTAGGGAAATCAACATTTTTGGAGTGCCTATCACATGATAGACACAGTGCTAAAAAAAATTATAGTAAATTGTTTCATTCAATCAGGATATCCAATCATGATATTCAAATTCAGTAAGGAAAGGTGCTCCCCAATTAATGTATGAGAAACTGAGGCTAAGACACTGATTTAACCAAAATCATACAAAGGGGGCTAGAAGTAAAGCCAGAATTAAGAACCAGATTTGGTGCTTGCTTGACAGTGCATAAAACTACATTGGAATGGCATAGAGATTAGCATGTCCCTGGTGTAAGAATGACACACAAATAGAGGAAGCTTTCCACTTAAAAAAAAAAAAAAAGCCAAATTTGTTGACTCCTAAGTTATATCATTTTGTCTATATACAAATGTTTTGATTCATGCCTAATCTTCCTTGTGTATTACATTTGAATAAAAAATGAGTTATTTTGTTATATGTTGCCATCATAAAAATATTCCAATCTATATCTGTGTAATAGTATTAGTATAAATTCAGAATTTTTATAATAATTTGTATTTTAGATGTGAAATTATGCTTTGTTATCTATAGAATAAAATACTATTACTTTAGTTAATTCCATTTTTATACTCCAGAAACATATTTGATAATGTCCAGTTATCATTTGAAAAATCATCTGATTATATACTATTTATGCCTTAGGTCCTAAAGTAATAGATATAAAAATATGGTAAATTATGAAAAGTTAATTCAATGTAATTAACCATTAAGTTTTCTGAGGGTCAATATTTTACACAGAGTATCTGATAAAAACACATTTCCTAAAATTATTATAAAATACTGCTATTAAAAACTGATAAATATGGAAAAATGGTTAATTTATTAAGACTATGATTTTCATGTGATTAAAGAGAACTTTTTGAAGGCTATCATTTCCATATGATGGGTATTTTATTGTGTTCTCCCATTAATGAAAAATACCGCATGCTATTGACAATCAGAGAGTTAGGACTGCTGTTCCCTTACTCGACTCCAACTGCAGCTGCTGTGATGCGGGCCAAAGAGGCCCCACACAGCTTACATGTTATTCATCACAACACCTGCTTTTCTGCTTTTTCCAGTCCAGACAGCATCAGGCTTCTGCATAAGATTCCAACTAAAATTTTGTATACAGCAAAAATGTCCATAGAACAGACACTGATACAGATTAGAACTAAGAATACTTATTTTAATCTTGCAATAACATCAGTCTTTCTTGTTCTAGATGCTTAAATTACTGCCGAGTATTAGATGACATTTTTTTTTCACAAGCAGTGCAAAGTTTTCTATTGTGAAAGGGAGTTCTACTATAAGCACTTTAATGAGCACACAGAAATTAATTAGCTTACATTGAAGGATGAAAGTTTTTAATGTGCTGTGGTTAAAAAAACAACAGACACCTTAACTATAAAGAACAAACTGATAGTTGCCAGAGATGGGGGAATGGCTGAAATAGGTGATGGGTAGGATTTAAGCAGTATACTTGTGATGACCACTGGGGGTTGTATGGAAGTGTTCAATCACTATATTGTACACTTGAAACTAATATTACACTGGAATTTAATAAAACTAACTGGAATTTAAATAAAAATGTGGGGAAAAAATAAAAAGTATTTTTAAAAAAGGGGAAAGCAATAGAAACCTATTACTATAAATCTGTAGCTCTATTCATAATATAAAGCAACTTTAGTAAGTATCTATATATAAGAATGAAAAAATACATTATAAAATCATCAAATTGGAAGTGCACATAACTGTGTATCCCCTCTAATTATTCTCTGAATTATTATATCAGAAGATATCCTGAATTTCACTCCTTAAAATGAATTACATTATTATAGCTATGGATATACGAAGAGAAAAAGACATGAAGAGAAAAATTAAAATATCAAAATCAAAGTGCTTCTCTCTGGATTTCAGGAAGTCATTTAGGCTTTTAAAACTTTACAAGTAGTCCTATTAATATAAAAAAGTGGGGAGGATAAAATTTAGTGCAGTCAATTATGGAGTAGAGGTCCACACTTCAATTTGGCAGATAGGGGAAACTCAAAATATGAATGGAGTTACTGCTGTTATCCTTTAGTAATTGCTTCAAATGTATTTTCTTAATTAGTAATAACTACCTTATCTTTTATGAGGAAGCATTTATCTTCTCCACTGTCTTTGCCTTATGTAAAATAGCATGTAATCAGTATTGGAAAATTTCACTTTTGTACATTCATCCTTGTAATATTTCTCATCACTTAAAAATTTCTCTTGCAAATTTGATTGCCTAAGAGCTTATGTGAATTTAATTAAAGAGAAATAATAAATTTGTGATGTATAAGCAAGTCCTTGGGAGTTCTACCATGTCAAATATCTCAAATATATTAAATTAAGGCTCTCCAAGCAAAGGATTCAAGATATTCTGGAAAGTCTCCTCTTAGAGGTTCCACTTAATGAGGAAATAGCCTTCATTAAGAGAAGAAGAGAAGAAATAGCCTTCTTTAAGAGAAGAAATAGCCTTCATTAACAGAAATGAAGAGATATTTATAATTGACTTGAAATATATCATGCCAGAAATCAATCTTTTGAGATATGAAATACATTATCATGACTTTATTATTTTCCTTTTTTAAATTTATTTCTTTTTTTGTGAACCATGTCAGACACACACAAATACACGTACTATTAAAAACTAAAATTAAAACTAGTTTAAAGTAAACTCTTACCAAAAATTATACAGGGGTGTCTGGGTGGCTTAGTCGGTTAAGGGTCCAACTCTTGGTAAGGGTCCAACTCTTGGTTTCAGCTCAGGTCATGATCTCATGGGTTGTGGGAATGAGTCCTTGTGGAGCTCACCCTCAGCGGGGAGTTGGCTTAAAGATTCTTTCCCTCTGTCACTCCCCCAGCTCATGCTCCCTCTCAAAATAAATAAATAAGTCTTTTTAAAACATTACATAGGAAATTGTTTCATCGTTAACATAATACTTCACTATATTCTGACAGGCAGAGACTTCATTTAACCAATATAAAAACTATAAATAATCTTGAACAATCATAATATATTTTATAAGGAGTTCAGGTACAATAAAAAATTTAAATTTTTTGAATGCATGATCATTTGGTGGTCGTTTATTTAATTTAATTCTACAGGAATGTTGAAAGAAAAATGGAGTAATTTGAATGAATGTATGTCTGTAAATTATGAGGATTTTAAAATTAAAAAACAAAATAAAAATTCTCCTTTTAGTCATGGTTTTGTCATTTTTGTTAGTGCACTTGAGAATGAGGACAACAGTCTTCATTAATATAATTTCTAATTGGATCCAGTATCTTATAAAATAAAACATGGGCCAAGAAGTTGAGAAAATTCCTACGGTCTAGGTTACATTTCAGCTGTAACTTAAGGTACAACTGTGTTTGTGTGTATTTACTTATAATTTTAACTGCCACCACCCCTTGTGATGCTTGATATTTCTGTGAACATATCAGAAAACTCTAGAAATAAAGCTAGGAATGTAACTGAGGCTTTGTGCCTCAAAAATCTATCCATATGTTTAAAAAAGAGCACTTTAAGCGTTGATCTAAACAATATTTCTCATGCTGAAGACATAAATGTCTGAATTACATGTATTTTCACCTGATACTTGAAACTTCATAATTTGGTCCTAACATCAGTGAATACTGGCATGACTCTTTCTTTCTTATCTCTGCTTTTCTTTCTTTCCTTTGACTTCCTGTACCTTTTAGAAACTCCAGTACAATATTGAATGAAAGTGATGATAATGGGAATTTTTCTCTTCTTACCAGTCTCTAAAGGAAGCTTTAAGGCTTTAACCCTTATACGATGCTTACTTGAGGCATTTTGAATATCTTTTGGCAGATAAAGGATGTTTATTTTATTCTGAATGTTCTGAAAATGTTACCATTGATGATTTTAGCAAATGTGTTATTTTTTCAGCAGTTATTAGGATGGTCTTATGAATTTTCTTTTTTAATCTTTCACTGTAAGTTGATTTTTATATCTAACAATCTCAATTTCCTGAATAAAGCATCTTTGGCATGACTTATTGTCATCACCAAGATATCCCTTATCAGATTGAGGTAGTTATCTTCTGCTCCTAGTATTCAGAGCATTTTATCATTAATGAGAGTTGAAAATTGTCCAGAAATTTTTTCTTCATTTATTAAGGTGATAATGCTGTTCTGATAATTTAGGAGATTATGTTGTATTAAGGTTTAACTAACTTTTCATTCCTGGAATAAGTACTTGGTCATACTCTATTATTTTTTATATATTATCATTTATATATGTCGCTGCTTTCAAGTACTAATATTTTTTCCATTTTATTTTATTTTATTTCTTTCCAGCATTCATTGTTTATGCACCACACCCAGTCTCCATGCAATATGTGCCTTCCATAATACCCATTACCCCAAATAGTAATATTTTAATAAAAATTATTATGTCTATATTTATGAAAGTCTATCATTTTTCTATTCTAGTAACATTTTTGTCATGCTGTGATAACAAGGTTTTTCTGAGTTCATAATATATATTGAGGTGTGCCTTCTTCTTCTACTTATGGAAGTCTGTGTAAGATTGGTATGTCACTAGTAAAAATATCTAAACTCTGAACATTCTTTGTGGGGGAAGATTTTGATAATAAATACAATTCTTGAGAGACATAGAGTTATTCATATTTTCTATTTTATCTCCTGTTGATTGACTTAATGAGTGATTTTTTAAGCAATTTGTCAAGTATTCTAAATTCCTATTTTTTTAATTTATGGACATAGAGTGTTGTGGACACCTGGGTGGCTCAGTTGATTAAGTGGCTGCCTTCGGCTCAGATCATGATCCTGGTGACCTGGAATAGAGTCCCACATCGGGCTCCTTGCTCGGCTGGGAGCCTGCTTTGCCCTCTGCTTCTGCCTGCGGCTCTGTCTGCCTGTGTTCGCTCTCTCTCTCTCTCTCTGACTAATAAATAAAATCTTAAAAAAAAAAAAAGAGTGTTATGGAAAACATGACTTTATTATAGGGGCACGTGGGTGTCTCAGCCAGTTAAGTATCTGCCTTCAGCTCAGGTCATGATCGCAAGGTCCTGGGATCAAGCCCCAAGTCAGGCTCCCTGTTCAGTAGGGAGCTGGTTCCCCCTCTCCCTCTACCATCCCCCCTCAATGCTTGCTCTCTCTCTTTCTTTATCTCTCTTTCAAATAAAGCAATAAAATCTTTTAAAATGACTTTATTATAACTTTAATGTCTTTACCATCTGTAATAATAGCATCTATTTAATTTAGATATAAGAGGTGTTGTCTTTGATCAATTTTATGACTCTTTTCAAATACTAAATTTTGCTTTGCTAATTTTTCTGTTTTCATTTTATAGTATTGGTTGCTGCTTTTGTCTTTATTTTCCCTTCTATTTAATATGGATTTAATTTGCTTATATATTCTATCTTCTTAAGGTGTGATCTTAGCTAATTTAAGCTAAATTTTTCTTACTTTCCTATATACCATTTAAATATACATGCACCATATTAGCTGCAACCCACATATTTTGAAATCCTATATTTTAATTATCATTTACCTTGAAACATTTTCTAAGTTGTGTTTTTGGTGATACACACACGCACACACACACACACATATATGTGTATATGTGTAATATATAATGTGGTATATATACTATAATATCATATATGATTTATATTGTATAGATTTATATTTATATATTATATATGATATTTTATATACTATATAAACTTATATGTGATATATTTATTACTTATATATTTATTTTCAGCCTGAAGAAACTCTTTTAGCATTTTTTATACAGTAAATAAACTTGTAATTCTCCATTTTGTTTATCTGAACATGTCTCTACTTTTCATCTAGAAAGGCTATTTTTATCAGATATATAATTCTGTGCTCATAATTTTATTTTCACTTCCTTTCATAATACAAAGATTCCATTCTATTGTTTTCTGACCTCTTTTTCTTATTTTGTGTTCTTGCTAATAAGAATGAAGTAGTCAATCCCATTATTGTTTACTATATCTAGTATGTTACCTCCCCACCCCCACACCTGCTTTAAACATTTCTTCTTTATCTTTTAATTTCTCAGTTTGACTGTAATGTGCCTGAGTATCATTATTACTTGCTTTACATTTATCAAGTTTCATTTTGTTTAGTTTCTTGGATTCATAAATTGATATTGTCTTGTAAATTTGGGGCCAGTAAATACTTTTTTCTATTCATATTTCCTCTCTTCTTTCTGTTAGTATTAAAATTGCATATGTATTTTTTAAAAAATATTTACTTATTTATTTGAGAGAGAGAGAGAATGAGAGAGAGAGAGAGCATGAGAGGAAGGAGGTCAGCGGGAGAAGCACACTCACTGCAGAGCAGAGAGCCCAATGTGGGACTTGATCCTGGGATTCCAGGATCATAACCTGAGCTGAAGTCAGTCACTTGAACTAAGCCATCCAGGCATCCTAAAATTGCATATATTTTTACAGTTATTTTTTCCACAGGTCTCCAGGACCCTGTTAAATTTTATTTAATGTTTTTTCTGGGAGCATAATTTCTATTTAAATGAATTCAAGTTACTGGAGCTCCCCTAGGGATTATCAATCTGATACTAATTCTTTTGATAACTATTTAATTCTATATGTTGAGTTTTCAGTTCTTATTTTTGTTTTAATTTGGAGTTTTTGTTACAGATATGTGTGCATACACACACATACACACACATATAGGATTGCAGCTGAAATGATTTTTCTTGTCATTCCTTATTTCCTTTTGACTCTTTGATTGTATTTATGATATCTTATGTTAAGTCCTTATTTACTTACTGCATATTTAGGTCATTTAAGTGTCAGTTTTTATTGACAGATTTTTTTTTCCTTGAGTTTGGTCATCTTTTTCTATTTGCCTATCTGGTTAATTTTTCACTGGATAGTGGACAATAAGAAAAATAAGTTATGGACACTATGGATTCTTTTTTTTTCCTCTGAAGAGTCCACCCCCCCCCCCACTCACACACCACAACCTTATAGGCAGTTATGTGAGTAGTCTCAAATTCCAAACTCTCTTGCCTTAGGCAGTAGTGAGAAGTTCAACTCAGTTTCCCCTGCATAAGCATAGTTGAAAATGGAAGTTAAAAGGGACTTAGACATAGGAAGAAACAATTGGCTTGAGAATGCAACTGAAGTATTGGAGACAGGAGATTAAAATAGATATTGTAGCCTTCCAAGTAAATTTAAAAAGTTAAAACTAAGGTTGTAGTAGAGTAGAAAGTGTTATGTTGTTGTTGTTTTAATTTTGTCTGCTCAACATTTCTTTATCTTTGAAGATATCCATCTCCATGACTCATTGTCCATGCCTTTAGATGAAGTTGACTTCATCCTTAGTTCTAGATGGAGCACACATAACTTAGTCTATTCACCAAAACATGCAGTCATCATCAATCCTAGGTTTTGGATGAAATGATCAATCTGTTGAGCTCTTTCTGTCCTGCCCAGATGTATAAAGACATACTACAGAGGTCATATCTTGAGAAATTCTGTTATGGAAGCTATCGTGTGGATAGATAGAGTCAGCTTAAAAATGAAAATATCATATTAAAAACCAGAACAGAGTTACAGAAACAAGAAAATATCATATCTTGATGACATCCATTGCTATCCAGGACCCATTTGTACCCAGAGGTAATTTCCAGGTGTTAACATTGATATTAACAGAATACCTGAAAAAATGGAGGAAGGATAATGCAGTGAAAATGCATGAAAAATATTGTGATCAAAACAATTGAAAACTAAAGTAGAAATTGTCCCTGATTACACATTGTCTTTACTAGGGGTTGAATGCAACTACAAATAGCAGAAAACTAAAAAACCAGTGCCCTAAATAAATAAGGAGGTGTTTATCTTTCATGCGCAGGCTGGGATTTGGAATGATTGATCAGCTATGGCATCAGGAACCAGGCTTCTCCATTTCTCAATCTGTACCTTCCTTTGTGAGAGTTGTTGCACTTTAGGTATCATGTAGCCATTTTAGGTGAATAAAGAAAGAAAGTGGAGGAGGAAATGATAACAAACTTCCTAATATTTCACTTGGATAATTTAATCTTTTGGCTAATTTTTAATTTTTGCTTCTACATCAGATAATGCCATGATAAAAAAGGGCTTGACCTGAACATTGGCATAAGCCAGTAAATAAGGGCTTTTAAACATGCTGGAGATAAAGGAAGACATTTTTTTTTTTGTTGTTGTTGTTTTTTATTTTTTTAAGATTTTATCAATTTATTTGAGAGAGAGACCACTGGAGAGAGACAGAGGGAGAGAGAGAGAGAGAAAATGCAAGTGCAAGTGGAGGGCAGAGGGAGAAGCAGGCTTCCCTCTGTACAAGAAGCCCAACATGGGGCTCTATCCCAGGACTCTGGGATCATGACCTGAGCTGAAGGCAGACACTTAACTGACTGAGCCACCCAGGACTCCAAAGGAGGACATTTTAGAAAAGGAATGACAAAAGGAAATATGAGATAGTATAGATAAGAAAACTATTTCCTTTGTGGAAATAAAGGGGAGTTAGTTTGCTTGTTTTCCATTAAGAAAGGCAAAAACAGGGGTGCCTGGTGGCTCAGTGGGTTAAGCCTCTGCCTTTGGCTTTGGTCATGATCCCAGGGTCCCGGGATAGAGCCCTGCATTGGACCCTGCTCAGCAGGGAGTCTGTTTCTCCCTCTCTCTCTACCCACCTCTCTACCTACTTGTGATCTTTCTCTAAAATAAAAAAAAATTAAAAATTAAAAAATAAAGAGAAAAATGCAAAATATATGGAGAGGGTCTTAAAAATAATTATATATTAAAAATCACCTCTGGAAGATTTTAATTATGACGGGCTTTATTCTTTCCAAGATCTAATGAATAGCTGGCCTGGAAAAAGTAATCCATGTTTTTAAACAAGCACTCATTGAGATTCTGATATAAGTGATATGCACATTACATTAAAAAAAAGGATTATATTTTAAATAAGAGAGGAGAAAAGATACAAGAGCACTACATCTTCTCTGTAAAGTGGATAAAATTTTTCTATGCCTATTATGATAGTTTCATGAGTGAGGCTTGAGGCTTGAGAAAAATTAAAAAAAAAATTGTGAACACTGTGTTAGGAAATTCACAAGATGAATATAGCTTTGTTTAGATGGGTAGTGACTTAAATTATTCTGGTCCATGTTTATCCAGCCACATGCTACAGTCTAGTGTCCACAACAACAAAAATCAAAATGATTTAGTCTAAGAGCTTTGTTGGGCTAAAATAATGCAAACTTAATTTCTTAAATATCAGGTGACCTGTCTTAAGTAAAAAACAAATAAGATGGTTATAACTTCTAAACTTAAACTTGTTTATGTTCATTCCTAATACATACTTTGCCTTGCAAACTACATAAATTTTAAATAGTAATGAATATGTTACAATGCTCCCTTACATAAACACATATAGCAAAATTGGAATGATACAGTGAAGATTACCAATATCAAGCAGACTCCACACGGAGTGCAGAGCCTGATGTGGGGCTGAATCTCATTATGCTGAGATCAACACCTGAGCTGAAATCAAGAGTCAGTTTCCCAAATGACTGAGCCACCCTGGTGTCCCAATAACAGTTTGTTCTTAATCATGATTTGTGTACTGAGCTAAGACAGTATAGGTCCTTTTCTGACCTTTACTTGATGCATGATCTAGACTGAGATTTGGAGCTCTTTCTTCTTTGTCAAATGAAGATGATGAACTTTCAACATGAAATTAAGTTTGTAAAGTGTTTAGATTGGTTCTTGCCACATTTTCTAATATAAAGTAATAAAATCTGAAGATACAGTTAGTAAAAAAAATGAAAAAAGTAAAAGAAAGAATAGAGAATTTATTGCTCTTTTAAAAGTCAGATTACCAGATTACCATATAAGAATATATGATTGCTGAGTAGTAAATAGAATCCAAACAATTTTAAAAGTTGGCTTAATAAAATAATTTTTACAAAAGAAAGCTAAGTGTGTTACATTTAAAAAATGTATTGCTATGATAGCCTAGTAAAATGTTTATATATACACGATTATGGAAAATGTTGATGATGCTGGAAGTATACTGATAGTGTAAATATAGGTAGAACTGAAGAATGGAGAATATTTGTACCATTTAGTTATAATGCTTATTTGATCTAAGGAGGGTAATTAATCCCATTGTCACTTCTTCCTTTTTTTTTAAGATTTTTAAAAAAATATATTTATTTGACAGAGAGAGAGAGATATCACAAGTAGGCAGAGAGGCAGAGAGAGAGGAAGGGAAGCAGGCTCCCTGCTGAGCAGAGAGCCCGATGCGGGGCTCAGTCCCAGACCCTGAGATCATGACCTGTGCTGAAGGCAGAGGCTTAATCCACTGAACTACCCAGGCGCCCCCCATTGTCACTTATTCTTAACATTTCTTACTGTGCTACATGGATTGATATGCTTACAATGAAAAAAAATTAATAATATTTTATTAGATAACAGAAGTATTGCCTGATTCTTTAAATGTTTCTCATGTGTAAGATTTTGATATTTAAATGAGGCAAAAAAAATCAGAATTTTTTACCCTAAATATAATTACATTCTTAAAAAAAAATTGTATGTAGCTTTTTGTCTAAATCTCAAAGGAATACTTGGATTACTAATTATTCAGGACATTTCTATCCTTTAATTTCACCTGATTGCTTCATCTTTGTTGATTGACTATAGTTTCTATTATTTCAATAAATCTCTCTAATTGAGGTTCCATAAGAGATAGTAACAGACACCTGATTTCAATCCTATATCTCAGTTGAAGTTCTCTTTTACTCCCATATTTTTGAGATTGTCGACATCAGATGATGAAAAGGTGTTGATGAATATGTAGAGATTATGAATACTTAGTCCCTGGGAATAAACTTAGTTTAAACATAGTGTATTATATAATGGATGGAATATAGAAATGATTTGCTTTCAGAGTATAGATAAAAGGTTTATTAGTGAGAATAGATTGTTGGAATATAATTATAAAGACAATGATTGTGATTACTTGCAATTTACCAGAAACTACATGTGTATGTATCATAAAACATAACATTTTTATTCTTACTGATCAGTGAAGGTAGTTTAAATTGTGAAATGGAACACAAGGGTACAGAAAGGAAACTAAGTCCTTCCTGGGTTCTGATTGCAAAATTCTTGCTCTTGTCACTCTGCCAAATGCCTTCTTTGCTTCTACTTTAATGAATGCCTATTTTGTTATGGATAGTATGCTAGAAGATTTACTGACCTAAACTTATTTAATCAAAATAAATTCAGTTTTACAGCCTTAGTGTAAAGGTGAGAAAACTAAGATTCAAGGAGTCTAACTTTCTCAGGATCATATAATTATTAAACATCAGATCATTTGGTTCATACTAGAACAAGCCTGGGAAGTTTATCAGAACCAATACAGAATAATTAAGCTTTAATATATATAGTAATTTTATTAATTTTATTTTTTATAATTCTAAGACAATTGTTAAATAAGAATTTCAAAATATCACAGGAAAGATAATGCTTATCTGACATAAAATCTACACTGTGATGTTTCCACTTGGGAGTTTAATAAAATGCAACAAGAGTATTTTAAATTGCAATTATTGAATACAAGCCCATACCATTTTTTAAAAAATTTAAGTACTCAGCTATTGTCTTTCTTTAAACATAAGAAGAATTTGGGGCTGGGAGGAGTCAAGATGGCAGAGAAGTAGCAGGCTGAGACTACATCAGGTAGCAGGAGATCAGCTAGATAGCTTATCAAACCATTGCAAACACCTACAAATCCAACAGGAGATTGAAGAGAAGAACAGCAATTCTAGAAACAGAAAATTGACCACTTTCTGGAAGGTAGGACCAGCAGAGAATTGAATCCAAAGCGACGGGAAGATAGACTGTGTGGGGAGTGGCCGGCTCCCGGCAAACGGCGGAGAAACAGAGCACAAAATCAGGACTTTTAAAAGTCTGCTCCACTGAGGGACACAGCTCCAGAGGCTAAACCGGGGTGAAGCCCATGTGGGGCCAGCAGGGTCACAGAAGGATCGGGGGTGTCTGAGTGTTGCAGAGCTCACTGTATTAGACCAGGGAAGCTGGCTACAGAGACAGAGCCAAGGAATGAGATCTCAGCTAGGGGTTACCTTGAACTGGTCACAGGCTGGGTGAGCTTGGAGCACAACCAGAGGCCAGGGAGATGAGAGTGATTGGGCTCTATTCTCTGAGGGTGCACTTAGGAGTGGGGCCCCGAGCTCTTGGCTCCTCCAGACCAGAGACTGGGGGGCTACCATTTTCATTCCCGTCCTCCAGAACTCTACGGAAAGCGTTCAGGGACAAAAGCTCCAGAAAGCGAACCTGAGCAGATTACTTAGCCTGGCCCCTGGTAAGGGTGGTGCAATTTCGCCTCAGGTAAAGACACTTGAGAATCACTACTACAAGCCCTTCCCCCAGAAGACCAACAAGAAATCCAGCCAAGACAAAGTACACCTACCAAGGAGAGCAGCAGAATTCCAGTGGAGGAGAAAGCAAAGAACGGAACTCATGGCTTTCTCCCCAAGATTCTTTAGTCTTGTGGTTAATTTAATTTTTTTTCTTTGCTAATTTTTTAAAAATTTTTACCCTTTTCTTTTTTTAACTTTTTTAAACTATTTTATCTAATATATATAAATATATATTTTTTTCTTTTTTATATTTTTTCTTTACTTGTTTTCTTTTTTTAATTTTTTTTTTCCTGAATTTCTTTTTATCCCCTTTCTCCCTCCCACAATTTGGGGTCTCTTCTGATTTGGTTAAAGTGCAATTTCCTGGGGGTGTTTGCCACCCTTCCAGTATTTTATTTGCTCCTTCATATACTTTTATCTGGACAAAATGACAAGGCAGAAAAACTCACCACAAAAAAAGAACAAGAGGCAGTACCAAAGGCTAGGGACCTAATCAATACAGAAATTTGGTAATATGTCAGATCTAGAGTTCAGAATGGCGATTCTCAAGGTTCTAGTTAGGCTCGAAAAAGGCATGGAAGATACTAGAGAAACCCTCTCTGGAGAGATAAAAGCCCTTTCTGGAGAAATAAAAGAACTAAAATTAACCAAGTTGAAATAAAACAAAGCTATTAATGAGGTGCAATAAAAAATGGAAGCTCTCACTGCTAGGATAAATGAGGCAGAAGAAAGAATTAGTGATATAGAAGACCAAATGACAGAGAATAAAGAAGCTGAGCAAAAGAGGGACAAACAGCTACTGGACCACGAGGGGAGAATTCGAGAGATAAAGTGACACCATAAGATGAAACAACATTAGAATAATTGGGATTCCAGAAGAAGAAGAAAGAGAGAGGGGAGCAGAAGGTATATTGGAGAAAATTATTGTAGAGAAATTCCCTAATATGGCAAAGGGAACAAGCATCAAAGTCCAGGTAGTGTAGAGAACCCCCCTCAAAATCGACAAGAATAGGTCCACACCCCATCACCTAATAGTAAAATTTACAATTCTTAGCGACAAAGAGAGAATCCTGAAAGAAGACTGGAAAAAGAAGTCTGTAACATAAAATGGTAAAAATATAAGATTGGCAGCTGACTTATCCACAGAGACCTGGCAGGCCAGAATGAACTGCCATGATATATTCAGAGCATAAGTGAGAAAAACATGCAGCCAAGAATACTATATTCATCTAGTCTACCATTAAAAATAGAAGGAGAGATAAAAAGATTCCAGGACAACAAAAACTGAAAGAATTTGCAAACACCAAACCAGCTCTACAGGAAATATTGAAAGGGTTCCTCTAAACAAAGAAAGACCCTAAAAGTAGTAAATCATAAAGAAACAGAGACAATATACAGTAAGAGTCACCTTATAGGCAATACAAAGGCACTAAATTCATATCTCTCAATAGTTACCCTGAATGTTAATGGGCTAAATGCCCCAATCAAAAGACACAGGGTATCAGAATGGATAAAAAAACAAAACCCATCTATATGTTGCCTACAAGAAACTCATTTTAGATTTGAAGATACCTCCAGATTTGAAGTGAAGGGGTGGAAAACAATTTACTATGCTAATGGACATCAGAAGAAAGCTGGGTAGCAATCCTTATATCAGATCAATTAGATTTTAAGCCAAAGACTTATTATAATAAGAGATAAGGAAGGACACTATATCAAACTCAAAGGGTCTGTCCAACAAGAAGATCTAAAAATTTTAAATATCTATGCCCCTAACATGAGAGCAGCCAACTATATATACCAAATAATAACAAAATCAAAGAAACACATAGACAAGAATGCAATAATAGTAGGGGACTTTAACACTCCCTTCACTGAAATGGACAGATCATCTAAGCAAAAGATCAACAAGGAAATAAAGGCCTTAAATGACACACTGGACCAGATATATTCAGAACATTTCATTCCAAAGCAACAGAATACACATTCTTCTCTAGTGCATATGGAACATTCTCCAGAATAGATTACATCCTGGGTCATAAATCAGGTCTCAACCAGTATCAAAAGATTGGGATCATCCTCTGCATATTTTCAGACCACAATGCTCTGAAGCTAGAACTCAATCACAAGAGGAAATTTGGAAAGAACCCAAATACATGGAGACAAAACAGCATCCTTCTAAAGAATGAATGGGTCAACCAGGACATTAAAGAAGAATTGAAAAAATTCATGAAAACAAAGGATAATGAAAACACAATGGTTCAAAATATGTGGGACACAGCAGAGGCAGTCCTGAGAGGAAAATATATAGCAGTACAAGCCTTTCTCAAGAAACATGAAATCTCAAATACACAACCTAACCCTACACCTAAAGGAGCTGGAGAAAGAACAAGAAAGAAACCCTAAACCCAGCAGGAGAAGAGAAATGATAAAGATCAGAGCAGTAATCAATAAAATAGAAACAAACAAAATAAATAAATAAATAATAGAACAAATCAACGAAACTAGGAGCTGGTTCTTTGAAAGAATTAATAATATTGATAAACCCCTGGCCAGACTAATCAAAAAGAAAAGAGTAGGACCAAAATAAATAAAATCATGAATGAAAGAGGAGAGATTACAACCAACACCAAAGCAATACAAACAATTATAAGAACATACTATGAACAATTCTAAGCTAACAAATTTGACAATCTGGAAGAAATAGATGCATTCCTAGAGACATATAAACTACCACAACTGAACCAGGAAGAAATAGAAAACCTGAACACACGCATAACCAGTAAGGAGATTGAAACAGTCATCAAAAATCTCCAAGCAAACAAAAGCCCAGGGCCAGAGGGCTTCCCAGGGGAATTCTACCAAACTTTTAAAGAACAATTAATTCCTATTTTCCTGAAACTGTTCCAAAAAATAGAAATGGAAGGAAAACTCCCAAACTCATTTTATGAGGCCAGCATCACCTTGATCCTAAAACCAGACAAGGATCCAGTCAAAAAAGAGAATTATAGACTAATATCCTTAATGAATACAGATGTGAAAATTCTCACAAAAATACTAGACAATAGGATTCAACAGTACATTAAAAGGATTATTCACCACGACCAAGTGGGACTTATTCCAGGGCTGCAAGGTTGGTTCAACAACTGCAAATCAATCAATGTGATACAACACATTAATAAAAGAAAGAACAAGAACCATATGATACCCTCAATAAATGCTGAAAAAACATTTGACAAAGTACAGCATCCCTTCCTGATCAAAACTCTTCAAAGTGTAGAGGGCACATACCTTAATATTATCAAAGCCATCCATGAAAAACCCACCACAAATATCATTCTCAGTGGAGAAAAAATGAAACTTCCTCTAAGGTCAGGATATTCTTTTCCTCTAAGTCAGGATATAAATTTTCCTCTAAGGCAGGGATATCCTTTATCACCACTGCTATTCAACAAAGTACTAGAAGTCCTAACCTCAGCAATCAGACAACAAAAAGGAATTAAAGGCATCCAAATCAGCAAAGAAGAAGTCAAATTATCACTCTTCGCAGATGATATGATACTATATGCGGAAAACCCAAAAGACTCCACTCCAAAACTGCTAGAACTTGTACAGGAATTTAATAACGTGTCAGTATATAAAATCAATGCACAGAAATCAGTTGCACAGAAATCAGTTCTCTACACCAACAAGAAGACAGAAGAAAGTGAAATTAAGGAGTCAATCCCATTTACAATAACTCCCAAAACTATAAGATACCTAGGAATAAACCTAACCAAAGAGGCTAAGAATCCATACTCAGAACACTATGAAGTACACATGAAAGAAACTGAGAAAGACACAAAAAAAATGGAAAAATGTTCCATGCTCATGGATTGGAAGAATAAATATTGTGAAAATATCTATGCTACCTAAAGCAATCTACACATTTAATGCAATCCCTATCAAAATCCCATCCATTTTTTTTTCAAAGAAATAGAACAAATCATCCTAAAATTTATATAGAACCAGAAAAGACCTCGAATAGCCAAAGGAATATTGAAAAGGAAAGCCAAAGTTGGTGGCATCACAATTCCGAACTTCAAGCTCTATTACAAAGCTGTCATCATCAAGACAGCATGGTACTGGCACAAAAACAGACACATAGATCAATGGAACAGCATAGAGAGCCCAGAAATAGACCCTCAACTCTAGGGTCCACTAATCTTCGACAAAGCAGGAACGAATGTCTAATGGAAAAAAGACAGCGTCTTCAATAAATGGTGTTGGGAAAACTGGACAGCCACATACAGAAAAATGAAATTGGACCATTTCCTTACACCACACATGAAAATAGACTAAAAATGGATGAAAGACCTCAATGTGCGAAAGGAATCCATCAAAATCCTTGAGGAGAACACAGGCAGCAATCTCTTCGACCTCCACCGCAGCACTTCTTCCTTGGAATATCACCAAAGGCAAGGGAAGCAAGGGCAAAAGTGAACTATTAGGATTTCATCAAGATCAAAAGCTTTTGCACAGCAAAGGAAACAGTTAACAAAACCAAAAGACAACTGATAGAATGGGAGAAGATATTTTCAAATGACATATCAGATAAAGGGCTAGTGTCCAGAATCTATAAAGAACTTAGCAAACTCAACACCCAAAGAACAAATAATCCAATCAAGAAATGGACAGAAGACATGAACAGACATTTCTGCAAAGAAGACATCCAGATGCCAAGAGACACATGAAAAAGTGCTCCATATCACTCCGCATCAGGGAAATACAAATCAAAACCACAATGAGATACCACCTCACACCAGTCAGAATGGCTAAAATTAACAAGTCAGGAAAGATACAAATGTAGTGATCCGAAGGGGCACGTGCACCCACATATTTATAGCAGCAATGTCTACAATAGCCAAACTATGGAAAGAACCTAGATGTCCATCAGCAGATGAATGGATAAAGAATGATATATATATATATATATACAATGGTATACTGTGCAGCCATCAAAAGAAATGAAATTTTGCCATTTGCGATGACCTGGATGGAACTAGAGGGTATCATGCTTAGCGAAATAAGTCAAGCAGAGAAAGACAAGTATCATATGATCTCCCTGAATAAGGAAGTGGAGATGCAATGTAGGGTGTTATGGGGGTAGGAGAAGAATAAATGAAACAAGATGGGATCGGGAGGGAGACAAACCAGAAGTGACTCTTAATCTCACAAAACAAAGTGAGGGTTGCTGGGGGGAGGAGAGTCAGGACAGGAGGGTGGGGTTATGGACACTGGGGAGGGTATGTGCTATGGAGAATGCTGTGAAGTGTGTAAACCTGGCGATTCACAGACCTGTACCCCTGGGGATAAAAATACATTATATGTTTATAAAAAGATAAGAAGTAAAAAAAGAAAGTTGAAAAAAAAGAATAATTCGGGGATGTAATATATAAGGATTAAATAATAAACAAAATAATTTGATTAGTCAATGATATATGAAGTATAATTGAGCTACATTAATAGTTCATGTTTTGCATATTTTATGTTTGTTTCAATTCAAAGTCTTCACAGAAAACTAATATTTTAAACATGACCTTCAGACTTAATTGTATTTTTTGCATTCTCTATATTTATATTAGTTATATATCTCTATATTTATATTAGTTCGCTGACCAGATATGTTTCAGAAAAGTTAAATGTGAAACAAAATTTGTAATTTATAACTTAAAAGATACTGAGGGAATGTATTCTTTAAAGGAGAGCTCAGATGAGTATTTTTGATATGTAAATAAAACCTTTGGCACATGGGGGCATCTGAGTAGCCCCGTAGGTTAGTATCTTCTTTCAGCTTAGGTCATGGTCCCAGAGACCTGGGATCTAAGTCCTAGTCCAGTGGGTCTCCCTACTCAGTGGGGAGGCTGCTTCTCCTTCTGCCTGCTGCTCCCCCTGCTTGTGCTGTCTTTCTCGCTGTCAAATAAATAAATAAAAATCTTTTAAAAAGACCCCACAACTTTTTGCATATGGGTTTACCTATATGTGTTCTTAGACTGGATACTATTTAAAGAAGCCATGAAATTTGTCTTCTGATCTCTTTGTTTTTCCACTGTGCTCGGTAGTCCTTCTACCCCTGGGTCTTTGTTTTTTATCATCAGTATCATCATCTAGTGAGCACATATATCACCACATTAAGTGTTGGGAGTATTATACTAGATGCTGCATTAGTGAATCATCACATATTAGCTCTGGTTTCCAAGAAAATTTGTGATTATATTTTGAGTTCAACAGATATAATTTCTATCAGGCTTGGTTAAAAGATTTGTTAATACCTTAATTAGCTCCAAGCTTGTTTGAAATTCAGTACTCAATTTTTAAGGTACAATTCTTAAACCATGTAATATTAAAATAACAAGACCCCAATAATACTTACAGTACAGTTGCAGTGTTGTTGACATACTTGTAAGTATATGTTACAAAAGGAATCAATCTTGTAACATGGTGGTTATACTAAGATTCCCGTTTCATAGATGATAATTCTGAGAAAAGAAGAGGTGTGTGATTTGCCTTCATCACGTAATTCTTGCTTTTATTACAAATTCTACTTCAACACCTTTCCCTTTAGCCCCCAGTCCCTACATACTGTTAACCAGCTTCTCAGTTCAGAAGTAGGAATTTCCTCTGAAGCTTTATAGCTTTATATGCCCTCATTGAAGTAACGCCCTAAAAAGATATTGTGTCTTCCCTACTTCTAATCTGCAAGTGAACTACATGACCTTTTATCTTTGTTAAAAGAATCTAGAAAATCGCATCACAAATTTATGTTAATATGCCAGTGGGTGCACTAATGAATATCACAATGGTAGAACATAGTAGTGTGGATTTCAAGTACCAAATTCATTCATCCTGATCACACACTAGTTCTGATGAAGGGCAAATAGAGAAATCTGACTTTTCTAGCCCTATAAAATGCCACTGATTTTATTTTACTTTAAAATAAATCCTTGTTCTTTTATTACTTTGCCATTGCTATATACCGTTTATTATCCTGAAAACGGTAGGTATAAAATATTTTCTCTTAAAAATATGGATACAATATTTCCATTTATTAACTTAAATTACTTTTATGTATATTTTATTGCTTTTATTTTATTCTAAAGTAACATTCTAAAGTAACATTAAACTTTGTTTTTTGATTTTGTATTTATTTTCTTCTCATATTTCCCAACTAAGTGAAGTTCTGCATTAGAAGTTGTTAATTATCTGAGGCCACACAAGGTGAGGAATCTCTTTATTCTCTTGGCTTCCTACACTTTGCTGGCTTTATTTTTACATTTCTGGCTGATCCTCAGTCTTTTTGTTTGCCAACTTGTCCTCTACTAACAACCTTTAGACTTTGGCAGTGCCAGCTTTAATCCCCTTCTCTTGTCTCTAGAAGAACTCATCCAGCCCAAAGTAAGTGCTGTGACATTCACAAAATAAACTTCAGTGTCCCTGGCCTTTGAGGGATTGGAGTTTTAGCATCTTGCTGTTCTTTTTTTTTTTTTTTTAACCTTTCTCAAGTCTGGTTCCTTTTCAAGCTTATAGTTGTATTAGTAAGGTATGCCCTCATAGGGAGGCCTTGCATGACCATTTTGTCCAAAGTAATTTTTCCAGCCTAATTTTTCCCTATAATTTTGTGCTCAGAAATTACCTCTTTCATGTGTTTACTGTTTAATTCTTCTCACTGTAATTATGCTTCCTGATAGCCGGTGATTTTTTGATGAGTCAGTTCGCTTTTATATACATAAGACCTTGAATACTGTATATTGCCTAGTGGGTATTTTATCAATATTAATAATGGATAGAAAAATCCATTTATAAATAAAAACATACAACATATTGCTAACTCCTAGCTAATTTACAATGGAGGCTAGAGTTACTATAACAGTGTTTGTAGTAAGTTATAAATAACTATTTGTTAGATAAACACATACAAGATTAAAGAAGAAATTTTTTTGTTTTTAAAGAGATACAATCCTTGGGGCACCTGGATGGGTCAGTTGGTTGAGCATCTGACTCTTGGTGTTGACTCAGGTCTTGATCTCCTGGGTTGTAAGATTGAGCTCTGTGTTGGACTCTGTGCTCAGTGGGGAGTCTGCTTAAAGATTCTCTCCCTCTACCCTTTCTCCTACTTATGTACACTCTTTTTCTCAAATAAATAAATAAATCCTTAAAAAACAAACAAACAAAAAAGATATACTCCTACCTCATGTAGTCCACACCTTAATGGAAAGGCATACCATGCTACATATTAACTATTAAGACATGTTCAAATGTCCTCAGACTCACGTGAGAGTTGTGGTCTGTGTGCGGGACTTGTCAGTGCCTTCACCAGCCCACTACCTCCTGTGTTGCTCCCAGGGAGGTGGGTGATCAGGACACCTCAGTGCAGAGGTGTGGTGCTGAGCTGTGGCTGCCTGCCTCTTTGGCCACTGAAGAAAAAGTGCCTTCTCCTCACTTCTCCCCCTCCCTTCAAACTTCTCCCTCTCCCCAGCTACTAAACCAGGAATACCACACCAGTGCAGAGCAGAAATGGAAAATCACTTCCCTCTGTTTTTCCTTGATGGTTAGGAAATCCACATGCAAACTGAGAATCTAAGAATCCCTCCACTGCTCCTGTCAATGGTAGCTGAGTAGATAGAGCATCCCACTGCATCTTATATTTGTGTCCATTTTCCCAGCGGTATCAGGAGATCACTTCCTCATTCTCTGCCGGGCCAGAGTCATGGTAAATCCCTTCACAATGTCACTACTGTTCTTTGCTTCTTTTATTGTACCCACTGGGCTTCCAGCAGCAGGCACCTGCCTATAGGTAACACCTTCTGAAAAAGAATCAAGCCTACCAGGAAAGGTTGGCTCAAGCCCTGTGCTCTGCTTCTTCCTAGGAGTAGGAAGTTACCTCTTTGAGCCTCAGTTTTCTCATCTGTTTAATGTCGATCATCTTGCCCATTGCCCAGGAATTTTGTGAGCTTGTGAAAGGTGATCCACATCAGTCACTCACCACTGCCTGGCATGCAGTCTCCTCTATTTATACTCAAACCTGCTTTGCCTGCACCAGGGTTATGTGCCTATGTCTCATTTTCCAGCAAGCATCCCATCTCGTGAGTTTTAAAGACATCTAGGAAAAAGCATTTACCTTCTAGTTTTTAAATGTCACTTCCCCTACCTTGGCTTTACTGGCATCTCAGAATGGGTGTGGTATCCCCAATTGGGCTAGATACCCTTCCTCCATTCTCTCTGTCCTCTCTATAGACTCTGCACTCATAACTTAGAGATGTTTCTGCAGTTTCTTCATCAATGGCTAAAAGCCTACCAAACCCGACCATCATGGCATCTCTGATCCAATGTCTTGTTCTCAGTCAACACTTTGAGTGGTCCACAGCTCTCACTTGGGACACATTATCCCATTGATGCCACACCTGATGCAAGTGGTCTATATTTTCCTTCTAGTCCAATACAAGGCCCTCACTTACAAGATTAGTTATAATGGCTTCATATGTTCTGTGCCAGCAAGGGCAAAAGATATCTCAATTTTCTTGATAAAGTATTAATGATTAAATTACCAAAAAAACCCTTTAGGTGATAAATTAAATAACTGACTGATAATAGGAAGTTATATTTATATATATATATTTTTTTTTTCTCTTGATCTCACTCTATCACCTTGGGCAAATTATTCAAATCTTCTGTGTCCATTTATTTCTTAATAGAATAAATATCTGAATTGAGCTATCTTACAAATAATTTTATATACTTTTTTCATAATGTTAAAACTTAATTATTATGGCTTTATGGTCTTATGAATGAGAAAAGAGCCTATAGAAAATAGAAGACAGGCATAGTCAATCTTTTATTATATCTGCACCTGAAATTATCATGCAGAAAATACAACACATGAAAATCTCTGCAGAGAAAGTTCATCCACAACCAAAGTATAAATGAAACAAATTACAGAAGAAAGTGATTTAAGTTAGTAATTCCATATAAATATGAAAGTAAGCTGCCTTATCATTTTCAGAATGAAATTTGTGGCAGAGTCTTCATCTTCAATTTCAACCCCTTATCATTTGATTTTTAATGTAGATTTCCACGGCACGAGCAATGTACTGTCGTACTGTCCCCACTGATATGATCCTCCCCACTCTCTTGGTTAAAACAGGTTTGCACTAGATTTGGGAGATCTGGATTGCATTTACTGACCTCAGCCATGCAATCACCTCACTTTTCTCACATTTAGAGCAAAATTGGGCTGAAACGGGGATAGAATCAGTTTTCTTCTGAGGTCAATAGCACATGTTGGGAAAGGAAAAGAGATACAAGTGATTTTTGATGTTGTACATAATGTACACCTCTAAATCATCTTTATCACTTCTGCCAGCTTAAGCATTCTGTAATAAACTGTAGTTCTATGATTAGAGCATATGTAAGTCTCACACATCCAACAGAGCACTTGACAAATGTGCAACATGATTAACTCTAGAAATATAATCCAAAAGAAGTAAAACCAACATTCAACATTTTTGAGATCGCATATTGTTATCTCTTTGTTATTAGCAAGAAGAGTTTCAATAAGCCAGTGCATTTTTTAATAGGTGTAATACTTAGTGGGCCCAAGTTTACCTATTGAAATAAAAATGTTCTGACACATGTGTGTATTACTCTGATAACATCAACAAAATGATTATTTCAAAGTATAAACTGCAAGATCTGCATTAATCTGAGAAGAGCACATTAGAAAATAATTTTCCATGAGTCTTTAATATTTTTGCATGTCTTCTGAACAGTGGCACTGATGGTTTTTGTTCTTGGCTGTATCTGTAAGGGTATTGGTTTAGTATACGGTCTTTGAAAACAGAAATAGTGTTTACCTCTAGAGTTCAGGTTTGTTTGCTGTCTGCAGCATTGACCCAGGCTGCTCTACCTTGCTCTGGTAAGGCTGAGAAGGCAAGGGAAACTGATGCAAGTGGGAGGCTCATACTGCTTGCTGTACCACCTATAAGAAGGACCTTTGTCTCTGACCCAGGAATCTCATGTCTTCTACCAGCATTCACAAAATTAGAGCAGGCTTACATATTAGCTTGTAAGGAGGAAATAAAAATAGGCCATTCAAGCTCTTGACAGCTTGAACTAATACAATCCTGCAAACTAACTGCATTACATATCAGAATTGAATTTAATTTTGATGACCATCTTTAAATAAAATATTTGCCATGGAATCCAATGAAATCAATAATTTAAGGTTTAAGAATATTTGTTGGTTGTGAAATAAAATAAATTTAAATGACAACACTTGATGATCTATCACTTAATAAAAAATACAGTCAAAGGTAAAATAAACTTGTTTTCAGCATGACATATTTTTAAATGTTATTTATGATAAATAATTTTCCAAATAAAAGTCTGGGAAATTAAAAAAAAACAGAAATTACTTTTTTTTTAAATTAATACATTCAAATGCCCATTGCATACTTCCTATATGCCAGACACTGTGGTACATGCTAAAGAAATGCAGTGAACTATGTGCTATCTGCCTTCATAGTTAAGAGATTGATCGTTAAAAGTAGCCACACAAAATTTAAAAGCTAATAGAAAACACACTAAAATTTAAGAATAAAAGTATAGAGTGCTATGACAGATTATAGAAAGGAGAACTTTTATGTTATCAAATGAGATTTAATGTACTATCTCAAGGATTATATGAAATATTCTGAAAAGTGTATGCCAAGTAATAGGTATGAGGACTGCAGGGTGGAAAGGATCCTGGACTGCTGGAAAGAAAACAAAGAGACTATGGGTAGAGCCTGATGGCAGAAGACAAGACTGGGGAAGCAATCAGATATTCTTTTTTGATATAAAATCTAAAACACTCACATGACATTTTCTAGTAGTGCACCACATGTCTTTTTTCTCCTACAAATGTTAACATGAGGTGTAAAATGTTTTTCTTTTTTAATTTAATTTCATTTTTAAAAGATTTCATTTATTTTTGAGAGAGAGAGAGAGAGAATGTGCACCCACACAAATGGAGAGAGAGAGAGTCTGAAGCAGACTCTTCTCTTGAGAACACAGCCAGAAAAGGGGCTCAATCCCATCACCAGGAGACCAAGACCTGAGCCAATACCAAGAGTCTGATGTTTGACTGAGCCACCCAGGTGCCCCTAGATGTCAAACGTTTTTAAAAGAGACATACTAATTATTTGAGATTCATAGTCTCAAATGACTTTTTCCTTCTAGATAATTTTAGAAATGTGTAAAATTTTCCAAATGAGGAAGTGCAGCTTTATTTCCAGTTACTCTTTTCTTTCCAATTGTTCTCTAAATGTGGAACTATCCTGAACAATGAAGCTATCTGACCCTATGTAGCCCAAAGAAAAGAAAAAGAGAAGCAGTTCCTCTGAACAGAATAAAAAATATACAGCTTCACTTAAAAAAGAACGTCAGAACATCTTAAATTTACCTATTGTGTGAAAAATACACTGATGGTTGACGTTGGAATGAACTGTTAGAAATAATTATAAAGTTTTATTTCTTGTTGCTTTAACAACTTTATCTTCCATTTGGAAACCTGCAATGCATGTAAAGTTAGATGTGTCAATATACCAACTGTGAATTCCTTATCATTAAGAGGATCATGGTCTCACATTTTATTGTCATTTACAAAGTGTTTTCCAAAACAACATTTCATTTTCTTCTTATATCTGCTTGTGAGATAAAGTGAGCAAATGTTTTCATTCCCATTCTGCATATTTGCAAAATGAAGATTGGAGAAAAGAAAAAACTTTCTCAATCTTCTTAGAGTCAGTCTGTGACAAAGATGGTTTTCAAATCTGAGTTTTGATTTTTCAAAAAGTTGATGACTTATGTAAATAATTAGAATTGAAATGTTGTGAACAAAAGTAACAACAAGGCTTCTCTAAGAAGCACATAGTTGGTGGGAAAAGTATGCATGTGTGGATATCTAATATCCAACAAAGCTGAAGAAAGCAGAAAGAGTAAGTAGAAAGAAAAATAAACATTTCAAGGTGATAAATCATCAAATCATTTAAATTTTGTAAATATCTTTGTTCTACATGAGCATACACTGAATTAGAGAGTTGAAAACTTTTTTTTTTTTTTTTTAAGGTTAGAAGTAGAATAAAGAACCATCTTTATTCAGGTCCTCAATACCAATTTTATGTTTTCCTTTGTGATTAGTTAAAAGGAAATTATCCCTTCCCATAAGACATCTGAAAGGACAGCTAGGTAGTCTTTGTCAGAGATTCAAGGTCACTGATAAAGAGGAGCTACCCAATAAACATTTCTGGAAAAAGTAAATTGTTTTAGAGAAGGTATTTAATGCTCTTCATTTTTTAAGTCTTCTTTATTCTTATCTCAGAAACAGACAGCATTAATATGAAAAAAAAGTCATTGTTTCAAATAGGATCTATATTTTAGCAGTGGTATGTGCAATTAGCAGAACAATACTTCCCATTTTCTCCTAACTTAGCAGAGACAGTTGTGCAGTAAGAAAGTCATCATCTAAGTGCACACAGAAGAAAACATCAGTAATTAATGTCTCATATACACAATATTTCTTAACTAATCATGAAATCATAAGTCCTTTCCCCAAGTTTTCAGAATGATTCAGAACGTGAGACTGCCCACTTTTGTGCAGCTCTTCATCATTACTACCTCACTGACAGTCATCAAACTTGGTATGTAACTTAATAACAACCTGGGGTTTAGTTCACACATAGTGAAACAGAAAGTCTACCCGGACTTTCTTGAATTATAACCTTTGTATTGTAAAAGATTTCCAAATGATTTTAATTTGTTCTTTCTTTTTAGAAAGATTTATTTATTTATTTATTTGAGATACAGAGAGGGAGAAAGAACATAAGCAGGGGGAGTGTCAGAGGGAGATGCAGGTTCCCTGCTGACCAGAGAACCTCTCCCTCCCCATGAGGGACTCAATCCCGGGACCCTGGGTTCATGACCTGAGCCAAAGGCAGACACTTAACCAACCAAACCATCCAGATGTCCTCCAAACGATTTTAAAGACATCTTTTATTCAAACCTTGCAAAATTTCTTAAGAACGTTACTATTGTATATTTAATAAATTAATTTAATTTTTCATCAATTATTTAGCACACTCAACATTCATAGATTTTACATTTAAGTTCTTAACTCATCCTAAGTAATTTTAAAGTTCATGGTATATAATATTCTGCATTTTGATTATAATGCAATTTAGATTTAAAATCTCTCATTGCTGATATGAAGAAAAATGTTTTCTAGCTATCGAGAAACCCAAGTGACCACTTCATATAAAAACTCAGTGTAGCTTTTTGGTTATTATTCAGTTTGCCTGTGCAGTAACTCCAGGGAAGTGCTATGAACATAATTTCTTAAGAAAACAGAACAGAATTCTAATAATTAAAATATAATCAAGAGTAAACTTCAGCCAGGGGTAAGAAATTACACTAAGCAGACATTGCTACATGACACATTATTCCAAAATTTAATGAATTAAAATCACCACCATTCAGTATTCCTTGCAAGATTTTTGGTTGGCTTGGAGGTCCTGCTGATCTAGATTGAACTTCACTGACCTTTCTAAATTATCTCACTCCTAAGACATAAACTTGTGCGTAAGCTAAGAACTGCTTAGTCTTGAATGGCCTCAGTTGGGATGCTTAACTCTACTCCATGTGTTTTCTCGCTTTCTTGCAGGCTAATCTCAGTTTCTCAGGATCCAAGAGAGAGCAGGACAGGGCATGGAACAAGGCAAGCAGAAATGTACTTTCCTTTCTTCACTGCCTCTGCTTGCATCACATTTGCTAACATCACTTAGCCAGAGGAAATTACACAGCAAAACTCATAGTCAAAAAGGAGAAGACTAGAAAGCTATAGAGCAAAGGACATTTCTTAGAAATGCAAT
Source organism: Mustela nigripes (assembly GCF_022355385.1). Taxonomy (NCBI): domain Eukaryota; kingdom Metazoa; phylum Chordata; class Mammalia; order Carnivora; family Mustelidae; genus Mustela; species Mustela nigripes. The sequence goes on from NC_081557.1 coordinate 139,982,205, forward strand.
TAATTATAAATGAAACAAGATGGGATTGGGAGGGAGACAAACCATAAGTGGCTCTTAATCTCACAAAACAAACTGAGGGTTGCTGGGGGGAGGGGGTTTGGGAGAAGGGGGTGGGATTATGGACATTGGGGAGGGTATGTGCTTTGGTGAGTGCTGTGAAGTGTGTAAACCTGGCAATTCACAGACCTGTACCCCTGGGGATAAAAATATATGTTTGTAAAAAGTAAAATATTAAAAAGAAAAAGAACAAAAAGAAATGCAATTAATTGAGACCATCAATGAAATCAGTCTACCACAAAAGGGGAATCTTACGTTAACAACAATGTTAAAATGACCCACTTTCTAAGTCATGGAATGATTTTCCACTGAAGAGCAAAGACAATTCAATTTTCTGTTTTGAGGAAGAGTTGCGTGGGTCTCCAACTAGTAAATTTCACTGAAAGGCAAGAACTTAGTGAATGAAATGGGGTCATTCGGTTTTTTACCATAAAATAATGAATACTGTTCGTAGCAGCTTCGTGATATATAATAGGTTATCTTCATTTAGAGGAAAAATGGGAAATATCCAAGAAATCATAGAAAAGAACCTGCTTTGAATGACTGACAACTCTTTACCTCCAAAATAAACTCATTCTTCAATTCTTTTTCAACAAACCTTTATTTAGGGCCTGGAAAGAAAATTATTCTCAATTCAGAGCATTTCAATTAAATAGACATTTACACAAGAGACACATATACGTCAGTAGGGCTGAGTACATGGATTCTATGGAGTGCTATGTACAGGTACTAATAATCAGAAATTAAACTGCAACATGGATAATGTATTTTAAGCATTTTTATTAAAATATAAAAAAATGTTATAGACAAGTGCATAAACCATAAATTTACAGCTTGATGAGTTTTCACAAATTGAAATTAATAATGTTGCTAGCTCTGGGATCTATTTGAATTTATTTTTCTGTATGTTATCTCCTCTCTTTCCTTTACTGATGAATGATTAGGATAGAAAGTGTGTGCAGTGCAAAACGTGGTTTGCAGTAGACCAGACAGCTAACTATTTGTTTGCTTAATTTGGCATTTTTCTTGAAAAATTTGATGTACTATTTATTGATCCATTTTCTCTCCTCTCTAATCACCCTTAAATGACAGTTCTGCACTACTATATGTGTAAACATTTCTCCGATGGCAGATGGCATGCTTTGTTAGAGAAGACTAGAAGAACACTAGAGTAGAAGGTTTCTCTTCCAAGTTCTGGTGTGTATTTCTTGGCAGACTCCTGCACTATGTGCAAATTTCTCAGTGCCTAGTCTTCATGAAACTCCTGGCTTAGTCCCTTGGCTCTAAAAGTTGTGATATATAGCAGCTCATGGTAGTTCTCATGAACAGATTGCGCCAGCAACACCATTAAGTGGCTTTTCAGTAGGAGGTTCAAGCAGGGTACCTCCTATGAACATTTTCTCCTGTACAAGCTTTATAGCCTCAGTGAATTTTTCTACTCTCCAGTGAGCCATAGACATTCCCACCCTCTACAAAGAGGTCCAGGTGTCAACAATGCAGGAGAGGAGTCTCTTTCTTAGGCTTACTATCTCATCTCTTCAAACAATGGTTGCTCCTATACCAGTTATTCCCATATTGTTTAGAGTTCCCTTTATAGCAGATAATCACCATTACTCTAATTCACTGTTACAACTAGGAATTACTAATTAACATTTCCATGCTCAAATTATTGTGTGGTTTCTGCCTCTTGGCTGGTTTTTGAATCACGTGCTTGCTTCTTCTGGTTCCCAGAGTTCTTTTGATTCAAGACAGATGATCCATGGAAATAATGCTAAGTGGATTTTTGTATAACATTATTTGGTGATTTGGGGGCACCTGGGTGGCTCAATGGGTTAAGCCTCTGCTGGCACAGGTCATGATCTCAGAGTTCTGGGATTGAGCCCCCATTGGTGTCTCTGCTCAGTGGGGAGCCTGCCTCCCACTCTCTCTCTGCCTACTTGTGATCGCTGTCTTTCAAATAAATAATAAAAAAAATCTTATAAAAAACAAGAATAGTTAATAAAAAATTATATAAAAAAAAAAAACAAGAATAGTTAGATGGTGCAATACCATGGTGCAAAAAGAAACTTAGAAACTGGACCCACTTTCCACTGGAGCTCAGATCATGTTCTTAGGGTCCTGGGATCTAGCCCCGCATAGGGCTCTCTGCTCAGCAGGGGGCCTGTTTCCCGCTCCCCCTCTGCCTGCCTCTTTGACTACTTGTGATCTCTCTATGTCAAATAAATAAATAAATAAAATCTTTAAAAAAATATATTTGGTGATTTAATCCAAGAAATTTAAAATATCTGTCACTGAATATTAAACATAATTTAACTGAATATTAAAATCAACCTCAAACTATATTGGGAATATCATTATCAAAATTGTATTGAAAATAAGAAGTGAATTCTATTGAAAATAATTAGAAATGAATATTACTTAGGTACAAATACCAAGAGATGATTAGTTTTATGATTTAAATAGCATCATTTCTGTTAAGATTGTATGTGTTTTTATTTATTTTTATTTATTTATTTATTTATTTTTTAAAGATTTTATTTATTTATTTGACAGACAGAGATCACAAGTAGGCAGAGAGGCAGGCAGAGAGAGAGAGGAGGAAGCAGGCTCCCTGCTGAGCAGAGAGTCCAATGTGGGGTTCGATCCCAGGACTCTGGGATCATGACCCGAGCCGAAGGCAGAGTCTTTAACCCACTGAGCCACCCAGGTGCCCCTGTATGTGTTTTTATTTATATATGTTCATACAATCAATTGATTGATTGATATTTGCAATGTTATAGATGACTCAGTCGTCCAATTTTTCTTGGCCGGGCAAAGAGAACTTCTTTCATTTTATGTTGGAGAATCCATATTGTTACCTCACTTCTCTGATTTTTCTTAGCCTCTCTGGTAGATCATTCACTCCTCTCCAATATGTATATATTTTTTTTTCACCAGATAGTTGATACTTTTACTCTGGTTATACTTGGTCTCAAAAATCACAGATGATTTCCATTTCTTAAAGATTATATATATATATATATATATTTTTTTTTTTTTCCCTCCCCCAACAACTTTAGCATTTCTCCTTATCTTTGGTCTTCAGCAGTATCAATATATTTCCAGGTTTTCTTTTTCTTTTCTTTTTTTTTTTTTTAATCTGTCATTTTTGGAAAATTCTTGACTATTCATTTGCAAGTATTTTTTTCTTTCCATTCTCCCTCCTTTTTAATTTTTCCCCTATCTAGGATTCCCATTAAACACATTTTATTTTTTCAGTGTTCCCAAATCATTGTTTATGCACCGTACCCATTACACATATTTTAGATATATTGGCCTATATCTCTTGGATGCTTTGTTTTCTCTCTCCATTTTATTTCACTAATTTCTTGTGTGTGTTTCCACTAGTAAAGTCTATTGATCTATATTCAAGTTCACCGAGTCTTTCTTTGGATGTGTCAGGCATACTGATGAGCCTGTCAAAAACACTTCATCTTTGTTATTATGTGTGTGTTTAAATTTATTTCTAGCATGTCCTTTGACACTTTATTGCTGCTATTTCTCTGCTAAAATTACCCATCTATTCACAAATGTCTTCGACTTTTTCCACTAGAGCTGTGACATATTAATCATAGTTATTTTATCCACTATGTGATTTTCCTAACAATAGATTTATATTTGAGATTAGTTCTATTGATTGTTTTGCCTCTCAACAGAAGATCATTTTTCCTTCCAATTTTAGTGTGCCTCATAATTTTTAGCTGAAATCCACATAGTTCTGTGTGTGGTAGTAGAGACCAAGGTAAATAGTATTTATGCCTGGGAATAGGCATGACTCTTTCTCTGCTAGGCCTCCATTGAGGAGCTGACCCACGTTTCAGTTTTCTTGGTTGCAATCATTATCTTCAAGGCGCTACCAGCTTCAAGTCCCTCAACTGGCACTTTTTGATTAGGGTGGGAACTAGACTGATTATCTGAGATAATCTTGATTGTGTTCTGTCCACCATCAGTTTTAGACTTTTCCTGTGAGCTGGTGACTCAGAGAAGCTGTCTCTCTATGCTCTTGTCCCTCCATTAGTGGTATTCAGTTATTGTGTTACGGCTTATTTCCTGGTTGTTGGTCTAGCCTAGGTGGTGAGGAGCAAGAAAGAATTTACATATATATATATATATATATATATATATTTTTTTTTTTTTTTTTTTTTTTTTCCCCCCTCATTCAACCTTAGCTTTAGGCTGTTCATGTGTCTCTGAGTCTTTCAAGTGGAGTTTTCTCAGTGATCCTGCCTGTCCCCAGTGGGAAGGGATCTTTAATTTTCTGGAAGTAGGAGGATTTCTTTCCTTTCTCACTTTCCCAACTAGTAAGTTTTCACTCACTGAAAATGACAGGATTTGCTGCCTTTCTTCAGCAGTTTAAAATTTTATCCCACTGGGGAGAAGACTCCAGGGAAGAATTGTTGATTTTTTTTTTTTTTTCCTCAGCAGCAGAACTACATTATGTTACACAACTTAGAACTACACTTTGAGAGATGTTTTCCCTGATCTCTACTGCCCCAGTCTTTTTCATGAACAAATAGTGAGGTCCAGAGAGAAGAGGCTCCAAGTGTTTGTGCTCCCAAGGGTCTATACTCAAAATTGTGTATGTTCAACTTTCAGTAATCCATTAAAAATTACTTTTTTTTTTTTTTTAAACACTCATTTGTATGGCAGCCTTGTTTTCTTCCAGTGCTGGGGTCTAGGTGGGTGAATGCTTATGCCTTGTCTCTTTCTGGAGGCTCACTCCAGCTTAATCAGATTTTACCCTAGTCAGTTGCCTTTGAAGTCAGCACTCTGATAAGTTCAAGAACACAGGACGATTTTACAGATTCCCCACTTCTTATTGTTTGGATAGATGTGACATTCTTTCCAGTTCTTTATTCTAAGATGGAGCCAGACCTTTGTAATATACATTATTAATTCACTAATTATATCCAAGTCACCAGGATTCCAGGTACTTTTGGGTATTATGTTATTAATATTTTTGATGAAATCAAATAAAAGTTGGTTCTCTTTCAGAACATGCCAGAATATAGTTTAGCATCTAAGTGTTTATTTTTTCCATTAAAATTGTAAGAAGTAAAATTCCAGTCTATTTAAAAGGAATAAGAAGGAGACTTGGAACTTTCTACATACACTTAGGGAAAGCTATATATTTTGAAGTATGTGATTTAAGGTCTAGTAGAATTTTTTATTGAATTGGTTGTCTTATATTTCAATATTACACATACCCAAGAGTGTATACAACTTAAAGCAAAATGATGCGCTAGTAATTATAGACTTAATAACCATTTAAAAAATACAGCATTCACAAGTTTGAAACCCTCCCTATTATAGGTTCTTTCCTATAATAGGTTCCTCACGAATATAGTTTTCTTTTTCTGTAGATATAACGCTTACCATGAGTTATATATTAAGTAGTTCTTTGCTATTTTTTTAAATTGTTTTACCATAAATGTGTGTGTGTGTGTGTATATATATATATATGCAATATTGTTTATATGCTTGAATTTTATATAAATTGAGTCATATTGCCATATTGTATTTCATATATATTTGCCATTGTTTTGTCTGTATCCACAAAACATGAAATTTCCCTTTTTTTATGATTTTATTTTTTTATTTGAGAGAGTGTGAGAAGGAGAAAGGAGAGGGACAAGCAGACTCTGCACTGGAGCCTGAAGCAGGGCTCAATTCAGGGCTACATCTCAGGATCCTGAGATCATGACCTAAGCTGAAATCAAGTCAGTGGCTTAACTGACTGAACCACCTAGGCACCCCTTTAAAGCATGGACTTACAGAACTTGGACTCTAGAGCCAAATAGCCTAGTTTTGAATACTGTATCATTAACAAAATAGTCTTCATAGATAAGTCACTTCATCTTTTTGACTTCTGTTTCTTTGTGTGTAAAACATAGTATTGCCAAAATATAAAAGAATCAGGGGTGGTTTAATGTTACATGACCCTGAAGTTTTAAAGCACCTACATTTTGAAGGTGCTGCATTTCAGTTTGAATACAAATTATAAATAGAAATTAAATACAAACTTGGATATTTATTACAATAAGAAATCAAAGACAATCTAATATAGTTGTAAATTTTATAGAAACACATAGTATAAACACATTGTAGGGTTGTTTTCAGATCCTTAGAAAGGGCTTGAACAAATGAGGGGCTCTGAAACTTAATCTTTATTAGCTTCATGGAAAATCTGACTCCATATTATGTTAAATCCTTTGAATAGTAGTTCTATGAGAATGATAGGTCTTTTAAATTTATCTTATTACTTATTATATCTTATTATTATCTATATTATATCTTATTAATTATATCAATGGACAATTTTTGTAGGTCTCCTTTTTTTATTGAAGAATGATTAATATGCACTGGATGTACAACATAGTGATTCAATATTTATATACATTACCAAATCATGACTACAACAGGGCTAGCTACCAGCTATCACCATATGAAGTTGTTATATTACTGACATTTAGCTTATGTTGTGAATTATGTCCTCTTGTTTTATTTATTTTATAACTGAAGTTTGTGCCACTTAATGCCCTTCACTTCATTCACCTGTCTCCCATCTCACTCCCTTCGGGCAACCATCAGTTTGCAATCAGTATCAGAGTCTGTTTCTGTTTTTCCTTATTTGTTCATTTGTTTTTTTAGATTCCACATATAAATAGAGTCATATTATCTATACCTCTCTGACTCATTTCACTTAGCATAATGCCCTCTAGGTTCATCCATGGTATCACAAATGACAAGATTTCATTCTTTTTTTATATGTGAGGAATATTCCATTGTATATACACACTACAACTTCTTTATTCTTTTCTCTGTTAATAGACATTTAGGTTACTTTCATATCTTGGCAATCATAAATATGCTACAACAAACACAGGGGTGCTTATATCTTTTCAAATTAGTAAGTGTTATTTTCTTCAGTGAAATAAAGTATGATTAATATAATTATTCACACATACATCAAAATAGTACTGTTATACATGGCTTTCATAATTTTGGTTTTGGTTTTCTCACCCAAGAATGTAGTTGCTTGACTTTTTGCTTATCAACTTGAAATAATAATTTCAGTCCACACTAGGTTACTTATTTTCTCGTGTATCTTTTTAAATTAACACATGAAATGACTGACTTTAGGGAAAAAAAAGATTTGAAAAATAATGCATTTAACAAATTAAATTTATATTATCAGATTTCATATTTCACTTTTGTATTTATTATTGATAAATATCCAATAGACTAGTGAGAAACTGCCGTAGTTCTTAGAAAAATCACACAAATCATGAGACAATAGTACTTCATCAATTTCAATATGTAGATGTTTTTTTAAATTACTTTTATTGCTATTTTATGAAAATACATTTTATATGCATAAAAAACTAGGAAAATAGCTTACACGACATTACAAAGTAAAAACACACTAGCATAATCAGCATTACAAATTACTATAATGTTAGTATGTATCAAAGCAATGAATATTACATAGAAAATCTCATTTAAAGTATAGTAACACTGGTACCATGCAATTTAGAACTATGGAGAACATTATATGAAATAGGAAAGTAAGTTTTAAATTTCAAAGTTACCATTTTTTAAAGGATGGGATTTTCTTTCAGATTGGAACCAATGCTTGTGGTTAAATACTGGTCTGAATTTCAGTTGTTATGCTCTGGTATAATTATCCCTGATGTGTGCTGTCCTGCATATTCAGGGTGATCAATGCTTGTCATTTATAGGTTGTTAAATCTTTTAATTTTTACTCTTACATAATTGATTATAGACAACATAGTAGCCATAAAATTTTTTGAAATTTTAGAAATGTGCTACAGATTTTCTTTTAAACTACAACTCTCTTCCTTTTTGCTTTGAAAGGATATAAATAATAAATTCAACAAAATAAATGATTTTGACTTTCCAGACATCAGTGCCTTGAGGCAACTTTTTAATTTTGATTTAATAACTGAAGAAATATTTATAGAATGTCTATTGGCAGCAAAATTATAAAGGTATAATGGGGGTCCAGAGTAAGTGCAAGATTTTGTCCCTGAATTCTAAGACTGTATTTTAATGCCATAATTCTCAACCATGACTGTGTATAAAAATTGCACATTTGATTTAAGATTAGAAAAATGGTGAGAAAATGAGAGATTTAAAGATCAGAAGTGCTGAATCAGGATGAGGTAAAGAGCAGGATATATATAGATATATATAGATATATATATATATACACACATATAAAATATACAGTGTATATAATTTATATATATATTCTCAAAATTTATATTAAAAAGAACTCTAAGGAATTTTGAGAATTGGCTAAAATAATGGAGAATTTGGAAAGAGGAGGATGTGTTAAGAGTAGTTCAATTCTGCAGTAGTTCCATTCTGCACTAGACCCCTCACTTTGGTGGTTTCTTAGCCCAGCCTAATTGTACAGACTGGGTAGCATAAAAAACAGAAATTTATTTCTCACAGTTCTGGGACTGAGAAATCAAAGATCAAAGCACTACCATATTAGTGTACTGGTGAGAGCCCTCTTCCTGGTTCTTAGCTAGTGGCTGCTCCCTGTGTCTCAAAATGGTGGAAAGGGTCAGGGATCTATGTTAGGTCACTTTTAAAAGAACACTTATCCCATTCACAAAGGTTCCACTGTCATGATTTACTCACCTCCCAAAGGCCCAATCTCCTTATACCATACTAGGCATATTAGGATTCCAATGTAAGACCTGAGAAGGGAACACAAATATTCAGACCATAGGAGTTGGTAACCCCAAACTTAAAATCAGGGTGTTTCAGTTTTCTTACATATAAAATGGGACTAACAGTAGTGGTTTTGAAAAAGAGTATATAAAGGATGAAATTTGGTAATTTATATATTATTTAGCATAGCACTTGACATATTTAAGGGTAAATATTTATTGGGCTTGATGTTAGTGTAGTGAAAGATCCATGCCTTACTCGAAGTGATGAGAGAATATTAAAGTCTTGTTTATACAGAAACGCTGTCTGAAAAGGTGATTATAAGTTGTATATTGAAAGAAATTGAGACTAGAAGATTTTGCTTCCATTTAGAAGAAAAGGGAAAAAAAAAAACATAAGCAAATGTATATATAAACTAGAGGGGGTCACACATATGCTAATTTAGAAAATATTCTAAGTTAAAGCAATTTCATGTTGCAGAATAACACATAGCAATAAGATGCTTTAAATAAACATTCTCAAAGTTATATTCTCTGGTAATTTTCATACCATTAGGCAACCGACTCTTGATTGTAGCAGACAAGGAAGAGTCATGCTTTCTAGGTACCTATGTAGAACAGCACATGGAAAAGTTTATTTCAGATTTTATGGAGATTTTAAAAAGTATTTTTTTGAAAATATACTTCATGAGATCTAATTACAGTTTAGCATACATGAATATAAAAATAATCACAAATGACAAATATGCTTTGAGTTTTTACAATTCCAGTTATTTTTGTCCAGTGAAGGGATTCATTTCTGTTCTGATTTGGTCTCCAAGATTTGCTCTGCTTGTGATGAATCTTTCTCATATGTGCTTGCCCCCCTGCCTGCTTGTTTACTTTATGCATACTAGATATTTTACTATCATATCTTAGGTTATCAGTTGTTACTTTTGGGTCATAATCTTCTGAAAAATATTTTGTAACTCTGATCAGTATTATTTGATTTCTATAGAAGTTTGACTTTTCCACATTTTATCCTGCTGCATATCAACTGTCTGCTTCAGTGTTAACTAGAATCACAGCTTCAGGTTTATATTTGGCATTTCCATTCTCTAACCAAAGTGCGCTGCCCTAAGAGTGAGCAGTGCTTTTAGTGGCTGCCTACCGTGACGCAGAGAGTTTTATTACACATGTGTGTCACAGAGTGACTCCCCTGTTGAGGTTCAAGTTCTAAATCCTCTCCTATTGTGCAGGTCATGAGGCTTTCCCTGTAGCTTTGCGAAAGCTCTCCCCGACAGCTTTGAAATGTGGTATGATTAATCTCATGTGTTGTCGAAGAATTTTACCTGACAGTTATTAAAGAAATATTATTCTTCAGCTAAATGACTTGATGGTCAGAGCATACATTATGTTTCTTCCTTCTTTCCTGCCAGTCCTTTTCTTCACCCTCCAGCTTTCTCTTCCTTCCTGCCCCTCTCCTCTTTATTCTCATTCTTCTCTCTCCCTTTATTCCTTTTTCTGTCTCCTTCTGTCTCTTCCTGTCTTGACTCAGAATGCATTTACCTTATTTTCAGGCCCAGGTTCAATATCTTCATAGTAATTTTCTTGATTGCAATCAATCTATATGAGTATTAGTTAGAGGAAAGTTATTTTTAAAAAAATATGAACATGGTGTGAATATAGCTAAAGTCAGAAGCATGCAAGGTATATTTTTTGAGCACTGCCATGTGAATACTGGTAAGTCACTAGGTACTCTGATATTTTAAAGATACACGGATATTTATTTATTTAATTATCTATTAATTATGATGTTCAGTTAGCCAACATACAGCATATCATTAGTTTTTGATGTGGTGTTCAATGATTCATTGCTCATCACAGTTACAAATGAGGAAGGGGGTTTCTTGAACAAATGCTGCTGATACAATTAGTTATAGTTTAGAAAAAAATGTAAAGATGAATGCTCAGTTCCAGATAAAAATGAAATGTTGAGAGATTAAAATGCAATTTTATAAACATAAGGAAATAAGAAAGAAATGTTGGAAAATATGTATATTAAATCAGAATAAAAAGGCCTTTCTAATCATGAAGTTGATATAAGGAAAGAAACAATTTTCAAACCAAATTATTCTACACAAAAGATAAAGAATGCATTAAAAAATTAGGGAATGAATGATAGCAAACTCCAAAGTTAAAAGTTGGAAGAAATAATAAACAAGTAATTCTTTAATTCTTTTTTTTTTTTTTTTTAGGATTATTTATTTATTTTAGAGAGAGAGCACATGAGCAAGAGTTGGGGCAGAGGGAGAGGGAATGAGAGAATCTCAAACAGCCTCCCTGCTGATCATGTGGGGTTTGATCTAAAGACCCTGAGATCATGATCTGAGTCTAAATCAAGAGTTGGCCTCTTAACTGATGGAGCCACCAAGGTGCCCCATCAAACAATTCTTAAAAACTAAATCTTAACAGTAACCACATACATAAAAACCTTTTTACTAGTATTTGTGGTAGAAGATGTTGAAAATATGCCAATTACATCTTGAGAAGAGTGAGTTCAACAGCACCCTTATAGTCATCCTCATTTTCTGCTGTTGAGAAAGGAAAGAGACATAGCTGTTGGTTTATTTTATTTTATTTATTTTTTAAAGATTTTTTAAATTTATTTGAGAGAGAGAGAAAAAAAAATAAAAACATGAGTTGAGGGAGAAGAAGGAGAAGCAGACTCCCCAGTAAGCGGGGAGCCCAATGTGGGACTCAATCCCAGGACCCTCTGACCATGACCCAAGCCAAAGGCAGATACTTAACCAACTGAGCTACCCAGGTGGCCCATGGCCGTTGACTTATTTTAAGTGTTATTGTCTTTTGATTTACGTCTCAGATCTTTCAGCTTTCCTTCTTTCTTTTCCACAGGTGCTTTCATTATATTTCTAGCCTTTTTTTCTTCAGACTTAACAGCATAATTGACCTTCTTTGTTTGGGGCTTTTTATCTTGACTTTCTTCTTTGTTTCTCTTTTCCTGTCCTTATCCCTACTTGAGTCTGTGATTGACAAGGAAGGGATCATAATGTAGGGGTTTAAAGCACAGCCTCCGGAGTAAGCCTACCTTGTTTCAAATCCTAGTTCTACTAATTAGGGGCCAAGAGAAACTAAGGAGATTACTTAACATCTTAGTATCTGCTGCTATAACGTGACAGGAATTTTATAGATTCTTTTCAGTAGATTCATAGGTTTGTTATAGGGATCAAATATGTCTATATTCTTGAATTAATTAGAGCAGTATCTGACATATAATCACTATATAAATAAGGATTAAAATACATTTTAAAATATTTTGCATATATATAGCCTGGAGTTCATTTTCTTTCCTTTAAGGCTTAGGACGTTTTGTAATGCCAAAGTGTTTATTCTTTACATACGCATATTTTAGTCATTCTTTCTTTCTTGATTTCTAAATTTTTATACTAAATTAAGATTCTTTTGGCCAAAGTGATATGCGGTTTTATTTTAACACATATCCATTATATGTTTTATATATAAATATATATATATTTTTATATAAATATATATAATATCTAAGTATTCTATATATAACTTATTTTCAGTAACAACTTTATTGAAATATCATCTTCATAAATTAACCCCTTTACAAATGTCTAGTTCAGTGGGTCTTAGTATTTTCTGAAAATTGTGCAGCCATAGTGGCTATCAAAGTTTAGAATATTTTCATTGCTCCTAAAAGAACTCCATATTTACTAGCATTCATTTCCTATCACTCCATCCCCTCAGCTCCTGGTAACCATTAATCTATTTTCTATTTCTATGGATTTAGCCATCCCAGACATTCCATATGAATAGACTCATATAATTTGTGCCTTTTTGAGTTTGGTTTCTTTGATTTAGCATAATGTTTTCAACATTCATTCATTCTGTAGTATATATCAGGACTTTTTTCTTGTTTATTGACAAACAATATTCTATTTTATATAGATATATCACTTTGTGTTTATCCATTAATCAATTGATAGGTATTTGAGTTTTTTCACTACTTGGTTAATATGAGTTATGCTACTATGAACGTTCATGTACAAGATTTTTGTTGTTGTTCCTTTGGGTATATGCCTAGGAACCAAATTACTTTAGACATATGAGACTCTATTTAAGGAAGTTTAACTTTTAATTCTGTTCAAGTTTTTAAGTTTTTGAGGAACTGCCAAAACTGTTATTCCAAGTAGATATCCCATTTAATATTCTCATCAGCAATGTTTGAAGGTTTCAACTTTCCCACATCCTCTTCCACAATTGTTACTGTCTTTTTATTTTAGCCATCTTAGTAAGTGTGAAGTGGTATTTCATAATGGTTTTTATTTGCCTTTCCCTAATGACTAATGATGTTGACTTTCCCTATATGTGCCTATTGCCCATTTGTAATTCATTTTTGATAAATATTTACTTAAATTCTTTGTTTATTGTTTTAACAGAATTGCTTGTCCTTTTATTATTCAGCTATATATATATTTTTTTCTTTTTCCTAGATGCAAGTCCTTATAAGGTAAATGATTTGTAAATGTTTTCTCCCATTTTGTTGGAGATCTTTTTACTTTCTTGATAATATCCCTTGGAAGCACAGATTTTTAATTTTGATGAAGGAGAGTTTATTTTTACTCAGTTTCTTATATTTAGTTACTGAAATCTTCACTCAGTTTAGTGATGAGCTAATCATTAAATTATATTTAATTAAATGTGTTGAATCAATTAATCTTCCAGACTTGGCCAAGGTGCTCTCTTTCTGTTTGTGTTATGCACTCAATACTCCCATAGGCAATTACAAGTCTGCCTTAGCCTTCACTTTTTGTCTGCGTAGGACCTCAAAGCCAATCAGAGACAAGAGATTAGGGATTCTCTTCCTAATTCGTATATGTTATACACACACACACACACACACACACACACACCCCTCTTTTGGGCATGCACACAGTCTTGCACATTTTTTATGGCTTTCTAGATTCCCAGAAATACACAGATCTTTTCATATGCCCCTATTGCTATCTCATTTCCACTTTTTTTTTTTTTTAAGATTTTATTTATTTATTTGACAGAGAGAAATCACAAGTAGACGGAGAGGCAGGCAGAGAGAGAGGAAGGGAAGCAGGCTCCCTGCTGAGCAGAGAGCCCAATGCGGGACTGGATCCCAGGACACTGAGATCATGACCTGAGCCAAAGGCAGCGGCTTAACCCACC
>NC_081557.1:139996328-140054882 GCF_022355385.1 Mustela nigripes
TTAAGATTTTATTTATTTATTTGACAGAGAGAAATCACAAGTAGACGGAGAGGCAGGCAGAGAGAGAGGAAGGGAAGCAGGCTCCCTGCTGAGCAGAGAGCCCAATGCGGGACTGGATCCCAGGACACTGAGATCATGACCTGAGCCAAAGGCAGCGGCTTAACCCACTGAGCCACCCAGGCGCCCTCATTTCCACTTTTCTTTAAAATTTTTGTTGGTTGGTTGGTTTGATTTGGTTTGGTTTGGTGCACCTATTGTTATCTCCAATCAGTATCTTCAACATAATAATCTGTAATGTTAAACAATTACTGTTGTTTCTTTTCAATAAAGGCCTTAGGGATAGGACTATGTTTATACAGACTATGTTTATACAAACTGAGCTTAAAGTCTTGCTCAAATAAAAAGGAAGTCACAAAAATGGAACTGTTTAGGGGCCTGCTAGATAGGTCAAATGGTGACAGTTCTCCAGGGATGGGAACTTGGAGGAGCTCCAAGCCCTTTTCCCCCCCTCCAGTGTGTGCTACAATGATGGTTTTCATAGCAGGCAAAATTACAAAGCTGATGGTTAAAGGCATCCATACAGCTGTGGAAAGAGGGATGCTACAAATCTCTTTGTTCTTACTGAGATTCAGCAATTTTTTGGAGTAAATGCTCTATAGATTGGTGCAAGCTCTTCTTATCTATTTCCACTGTTCTGAAAAGTTGGTTTTGACAAGTGCTGTTGTGTATTCATTGACTTTATGGAAGAAAAGATTTTCTAGTGTTTGCTGTTCTAGAGGTGCTTCTTGGTTTAATTTTGATCGAATCAGATTTTTCTCCTTTTTTCCAAAATGGTCATACATTTGTCTCCATAGGTTTGGCTATTTTGTTCTAAAATATTGATTGTCCCTGAGGTTTATCAAAAATCACATTCTATCAATTTGACTATAAATGTTTTCATTTTTTCTGGGTAAATATATAATAAAAGGATATAAAATTAAAAAATTACAAAAGTAAAGAATATAATTAGGAGCTATTTATTTTAGCTACAAACAAGAAAAAAGTCATTTTAAAACTTTATTAATTAAAAAGGTATAGCTATCCCCTTTTGTCCTCAGGAGTTATATTCCAAGACCCCAAGGGATGCCTGAAACTATGTATGGCATCAAATCCTATATATATTCTATGTTTTTACTCTACACACATACCTATGATAGAATTCAATTTATAAATTAAGCATAGTAAGGGCTTAACAATAATAATAATAAAATAGAAAAATTACAACAATATACTGTAATAAAAGCTATGTGAATGTGTTCTCTTTCAAGATCTCTTACTGTATTGTATGTCATGCTACTTCTTATAATGTTGTGAGATGATAAATTACCTCCATGATGAGATGAAGCAAGGTAAATGATGTAGACTTTGTGATTTAGCATGAAGCTACTATTGACCTCCTGATGATACATCACAAGATTAATCATCTACTTCCAAATTGCAGTTGACTATGGGTAACTGAAACTGGGGAAAACAGAACCATGGATAAGGGGAGACTGCTGTAACTAAATTAGAAAAAAATGTGGAAATTGAGTTACCTTATATATAAATTCATAATTCAAATAAATACTAAAAAAGCTGCATGTATGAGTAATGTTATACTTTTTTAAAACAAAACATGTCTTGAGAATATGGTAATTATAGGTCTTCTAATTCTATAAGACTAACAATGATTATTTTGATAATTTACAAAACAGTACTTTAATCTATTTACTTTGCTCCTGAATACACTAAAAAAAAAAAAAAGTTGAATTGTTAAAATACATTTTAAATACAAAGATCTCATTTGATTTCAATTTATTTTATTTTATTTTATTTTATTTCTATAGGACTTTGGAGATGATGGGTCCTTGTATATTACTAAAGTTACCACAACTCACATGGGCAATTACACCTGCTATGCAGATGGCTATGAACAAGTCTTTCAAACTCACATCTTCCAAGTAAATGGTAAGAAATGTGGTGTTGATATTGTTGCTTTATGCTTCACTATGTATTCAAAGAATATCGCAGTTGATTAGGAAGGCAAGTTTTCAATTTCTTTAGTTTGGTAAAGTCTCAGTTTTTGTTGTTGTTGTTGTTGTTGTTTGTTTTGAAACTTATTGTTAATGTAAAATCTTTTTCAATTAAAAAAAAAAAACAGGTGGTTGGGGATAAATGCTATAAATTTTACCACTATTCTTATTGTAAAATAGTACAGAGTAACTCATTCTAATTTAAAATTAAAACATAAAAAACTTAAATTACTTTCTGAAATTTAAATATCAACAATTAGGCAACATATTAATTTTAGAAATAAAAAAAATAAGCATCTTGAAATTTTAATCAGATTATCTGGCTGATCGTAATGATATTAAAAGACTGCTATTTATGTACAACAAATGTTATACTCTTAATTGTTAATTTAATGGCTGTGAACATTGGCCACGTAGGCTGATATTCTATTTTCCTTAAGATTTTTAATTTATTTTATTTTATTAATTTAATTTAATTTATTCATTTGAGAGAGAAAGAGAGCATGTGGTTGGGGAAGGTGCCGAGGGAGAGAGAAGGAGAAGCTGATTCCTGGTGAACAGGAAGCTGGACTCAGACTTAATCCCAGGACCTGAAGATCATAACATAAGTTAAAAGCAGTTGCTTAACTGAATAAGGTGCCCCTGATACCATTCTTATAATCAGAGGGGTTTTTTCTTTTCCTGACTTAATTCAAATTTTAACTAATTAGTTCAATTGATCACATAGGATTATATGTATGATACATTAATTCATACTGATTCACTTCCATATTGTGTGTGTGTGTATAACTTTATGATTTACTAAAGGAAACAGAAACTTACTTGGCTTGTTGTAGGAGCAGCAAGATGGCTTATGTGGTTTGGATGAATTAAAAAGGGACTGACAGATATGAGCTTGGTGAGGTAGCCTGGGGTTAGATCACATAGATCCCTGGGGACCTAATTAAAGATTTGTATTACCACCCTAAGTATAATGTGGGAAGCTATCAAATACTTAGTGTACTAAATGGCATATTCTGATTTGTTTTAAAATGACTGGAAGCATTGAGATCTGTTCAAATATTTTAATAGTCTAAGGAAGAGATAACAGTGGCTAAAATGTAATGTTAATGATGAAGAGTAAAAAGTGGTTAAATTTAGTATATTTACTGAAAGTAGATCTGATGATATAACTGAGGAATGGCATGCAAATATAAGACAGAATTAAAAAAAAAATAAACTGGGGTGCCTGGGTGGCTCAGTGGGTTAAGCCACTGCCTTCAGCTCAGGTCATGATCTCAGGGTCCTGGGATCGAATCCCGCATCGGGCTCTCTGCTCAGCGGGGAGCCTGCTTCCTCCTCTCTCTCTCTCTCTGCCTGCCTCTCTGCCTACTTGTGATCTCTGTCTGTCAAATAAAATAAATAAAATCTTAAATAAATAAATAAATAAATAAACCTATTAAATTTGAAACACTTAGATATATCTTTGTAACATTAACTGAATATAGAAGAAGCACATTTGGAGACTGAGATTAATATATATATATATATATATATATATATATATGTATTTGGACAAATTAACTTCAATATAATTTCTAGATAGAAATCAAGTTTGCAATTTAGTGTGTAAGTATGGAAATCAAAGGAGAGTGACAGCCTAAAGTTGTATATTTAGATAATATCAATGTGTATAAACTGTATTTAAAGCCATAGGTTTGATCTTGATGAGGTCACCTTAGGAATGAGTATAAATATTCATATTGAGGATTGAGCCTTGGAGCTGAGGTTAACAAGTGGAGTAAAGAAGACTTAGAATGAGTATCTTGTCATGGAAAGTGTGTCCTGAGAAATCAATTAAAATGTATTGGAAAAAAGTTTGAGAAGACTGGAGAGCTGACAGTTTGACTTGACTGTTACGGGCACTCAATAGAAGCAGATCTAGGCCTTGGATTCTAATGCAAACCCAGTTGTAACTTACTGATAGGTTAAGGCTTGGAAGCGAACTTTCAAGGACACCAGTGAAGACAGCATACAAGGTACAAAGGAGGTGATGCATGCTACTCCCAGTGGTCTCAGATGTTTGCAGTTGGACTTTGGATACAGCAATTGTACCTGAGGATGCACAATCTTGGTAGGACAGAACAACCTTGTCTGGGGGATGTTCTCTATCTAGATGTGGCATCCTGGGGAAATGGTTGTTTTTGCAAATCTGGTTCTTACCTCCCTCTTTGTTGTAACTGTTTACAGACTAATGGCCTCTTTGACAAAACTAAAGCTCTGAGCTACTTATTTGTTTGTTTTGTGAGAGATTCTCCAGTTTTGTTTGGTTAACAATTAGTTCTGTCTTTTATATTCACTCCCAGTTCTAGTTCTCTTAGTCTAAGGTCCAGCTGGTTGAGTTCTTAGTAGTCTGTAGAGTAGTGCATGGTTCATGTTTTAGCAACATCAGAATCACATGAAAAAATTATCAAAAGCGTAGAACTCTGGATTCCACTAACACTTTCTGGAACTTGATTTGAATACAGCACTTTGGCAAGCTTCCTAGGTAATTGTGATGCTTGGTAAAACATGAGAACCATTTCAAGTAACTGTTCTTTAGGCATTTCTGTTCCCCATTCATGTCTGAAGCAGGCTTCTGGCATACCTTAACTCATTTTTAGGCTTCAGCTGGGAAGCCCAGTAAGAAGGTTTTGAGCCAAACTGCAGGCTTTCATGTTGCAAGATGTGCCCTGAACAGCATTGGAGAAACGCACCTTCCCTATTTTACCGCCACCTTGTGAATGAACTGCTTTCTTTCTGACCACAAGGTTTTTCTGAAGATGGATGTGAGAATGTGGGAACCATGAGGTCTCAGCCACAGAGCTATGACCATCGGTCTCAGCATTATGAATTAATTTAGAGGATTTCAGTATAAGCATTGACTGCTGCTGAGATTTAATGTTTTCTCTCTCTAGAAACAGATCCCTGAACCTGGGAGAAAACCCCTTCTCTTTCAATTACCTCCTACTACATTTAATCTGCTCCAAAGTTCTTTGTATAAATGTTTTTATGAAAGCGCGGGGTTTGCAAAGAGGGAAAATGATGACATTACTGCTGAACATCGGTTGAGACTGAACAGAGAGAGAACTGCTGCAGTAGACAGAGAGTGCCGTGGAGTTAAAGCGGGGGGATTTTATAAAAATTGCGGATATGATACTCTTTTACGCTGATGTGAATAATCTGGTAAAGAGGAAATGCAGATCATTTAAGAGGGAAAAAAGGGAGAATTGCAGTAGTCAAGTTTGTAAAAAGTTGATGTAATTAGTACACACATTGAAGGATTGGTCTTTGGAAGATGAATAGTTAATCTGTTGAAACAGGGAGCAAGACAGACTGGGAACAGATGCTCAGGGTGGAAACATGAGGAAATAATCCTCTTTGCATTGCTTGGATTTCTTCAGTGCAGCCAGGAATACCAACTATTGAAAGTGAGGAGTTTGTAAGAGTTGATTTGAGCAGAGGAAGCGAGATAAAATAATTATCTTGAAGATCAGGAGGGTGATAGAAATAACAGCTGATAGTTGGTATGTCAGGCAGATCATTGGGTGTCCTTGAGGTGATAAATATTAGTATGTTTTCCTTCAGTTGTGGTTGGCTGTGCATTTGCAATCATAGAAAGAAGAGATTTGGGTTAAACCAGCATTTTATTTTGTCAAGTGAGTAAGTGGAAGAGAGACAGGAATGAGGAAAATAAACAAGTTTATAAGGGAATTCTTATAATGATGGACCACAGAAAAAGTGGTAAGGTAAGGAAAGGGGTAGGTGAGGAGGACAGTGAGGCCATAAGAAATGTGAAATGAACTAAAATAGCGACTGGTGTTTCCAAGTTGATCAAGTCCTTCTAAAACGGGGTGCTCGAACCAGCGAAATGCAGTTCCTTCACACAAAGCACTTTCTTAAGGCATCTGGTAATTTCTCTTTATCAGAAACACGTTTAATTAGGTCAAGTTTCTACAAAAGAATACATGAACCACTAAGGTTTGATAGGTGTTCAGGGAGCCAGCTGTTCTAAATCTAACTTGCCAGTTCTATTCTTAGCTGAAAAGGAGAAATGAAGGGAAGAATAACATTAATTAATCATTAGTTCACCACAGTAGATCAAAACTCTCTTCTACGGCATCTTTATCAAGAAGGGAAAATAATAAGTGCATTTCAAGGATCACATTTAATATTTAAACGTATTTGAAGAAACCAGAAAGCAAGTAGAAAATGTATTGTATGTGTATCAGTAAGAGATGACCTTTGGGCATGATAACAGAGACCCCAAATAAGGGGGCTTAAAGAAGATACTGTGCTGTGTTTTCTTACATGTAAAAGAAACCCAGATAAGGCACTTCAAAAGGCAACTCCATCATGTCATCATTATCCCTTGCTTCCCCTACCGTGGTGAGAACGTGGTTTCTATTCTCCGTGTCTTCCCATGTTTTCCAAATGGCAGTGGAAATTCCAATTATCATGTTCATATTTCAACAAGGAAAAAGGAAGAAAGAGGGAGGAAAAATAACACCTGTCACGTGAGAGAGCACTTTTGAAATAACTTTAATGGAAGTAACAACAGTAACTTCCAATGACCCTCTCTAAATGCAGAGATTTAAGTATATTTCTTTGGCCTTATTGTTTTGCCATCCACAACAATTAAGGGTTCAATTACTTAAAAGAAGAAATAAATATTGGAGATGTCAGTGGCCATCTTTTGTCACAAAAATGTCTGGTGTACCCAAACTTTTTGCAAAACAGTAGTAGAACAATGACACTTTATAAAATTGCTTAGAAATGGTAGGATTAGCTGTAAAACAGCAGCTGAACAAATGATTTGCTGAACAAGTGATTTCTTTTTTGTGTGTGTGTTTTCCTTTCCTTTGGTTTTGTGATGTTTTATATTTGCAATAATAACTTTAAATGTATATTTTATGTAGAAATAAGTAGAATAAACTTGAGATCACTCAGAATATTATTATATACCAATAACAGAAGAATAGTTAGGAATGAGCTGTGACACTGGAAAAATAAAATGAAAAATGCAAGAAAATGCAAATCAGATTAGCCAAATGACACATTTATAAACCAAATAAATCTCTAAACTGATTTGACTCATTTTTTATACTTCATCCACTTTTCATAAAGGGTTAAAAAAGCCTTTAGAAAATTAAGTTTTCACAGAAAACTTAACATATTTATCTGGGCAATTTTTCAATTAGTAATAAAAATAAAATATATCATCGATTACCATAAAAAGCTCTGAAAATACCACAAGTTATTGGAATTTGTGAAAGTGTTTTTGAAGTGCAAAGTCTATTTAAATATCCCAGGGTGCAAGCCAAATAAGTCTATCAATAGTCCTGTTTCTTTTCAAACAATGCAAAATTAGATTATTGAAATACGAGAGTGCTTCTGTGTCCTTGTCAGAAGAAACATTATGTATAAATCAAAGGAGCTTGACTCTGCCAGCGGAATTCATTTCATGCTTTTTCTTTTCTTTTTACATAAAGCAAATCGTCTTCAGATCTTCAGCTTATGAAACAGAATGTTTGAAATTTTAAAAGTCATTCAGTGTTTACACTACCCTCTGGGCAGAAAGCTTGTCCATATTCACAATAGACCTATAATGTATGCTGTAATTTCCCTCTCGTTCATATTGTTTAAGACCTTACACATAATATCAAGTGGATTTTTTTTTTCCTGCTCATGGCAGAAATATGTGCACAAAATTGCTGGTTTTATAGGATGTCTATATAGAACATCCCATTTTTCTCCTTCGAAGTTTGAAAACATCTAAAAGAAGACACTCAAGCCAGAAGTATACGTATGGAAACATCACCTCCATTACTGACAGAGTTGTTTGAGAAAGTGGCTTAAGTCTGGGCAACAATGGCCTGCTTTGTCTTGCATCATAGACTTGAACTTCCTTCTCCAGTCACAGGCAGCCTTCCCTGCCAAGGTTTCTGTATAGCCAAAATGCAAATGGGAATAAAACCTTGTTGCAAGCAGTAAAATCCAGAAAGCAGGTGGTGAGAGGCCTACCTCCCCCTTCTCACTCTTCCTCCCTGAATAGCAGAGGAAAGATGAGAAAGAAAATCCTTGAAGGTTACTCTGACTCAGAGATTCTCTGTAGCTCTTCAGCAAACAGCATCAGCAACTCATTTTCAAGGCAAATTCTCAGACTTGCACCCACAACTACCGAATCAGAAACTCTGTGCCTGAAGGAGAGTGATCTATGTTTTAACAAACTCTCGTCATGATTCTGACCATGTTTCAGAATCACTGCTCTAGAAATGTTAATCCTGAAAGACCTGAGAAGTGGGATTATGTGTTCCTTCCTCATACCCTCCAACTTTTTTCTCTTAATTTTGACTTGAAACTAAGCTCACAGTGATCTTGGGAAGTGGCTGTCTCTTAAGGGGTAGGATCAGCCATGTATCAAATCAGTCATCCCTCTCAGGAGGTCTGATTGCAGATGTGTTGATGTTGATGTCTTGCTCAAAAGCCTACCTACGCCTTCTCAACTGTGGTGGACATCCCCTGATGGCTTGATGCTTCAGGAATGTGTCCCAAACCACTCTTCTAAGAATTTTATTTGACACAGGAAGCTTTATCAGCTGAACTTGAGGCAGTCTAAATGGGCCAGGGATTTAATGTCTTAACAGACAGTCCTTAACCAGTGAGGGACACAAGTGAGAAAAATTAAGAATCGCTATTTCGCCCTCACTCAGAGAGAAGATTCTAAGATACATTCCATATGATTCTTCCTTCCTCCTTTCTTTCTCTCTCTTTCTTTTCCTATTTCTTTCTCTCTTTCTTTCTTTCTCTCTCTCTCTCTTCTTCCTTCCTTCCTTTCCTTCCCCTCCTTTCTTCCCTCCCCTCTCCTTCCTTCCCCTTTTTTTTTCTTCTTTTCTTTATCTTTTCTTTTACTTTTTATTTTTTTCTTTTCTTTCTTTTCTATTTTTCTTGCATCCATCTTACCTTTCTGGTCTCTAGCTTATGCTTTCTGGAATCACATCCCAAATCATAACATGAACCTAAGTTCTTTTCTCAAAGCTGCTTTTGGGGACAGTCACATTTAAGAATGTCCTTACCTTAATAATAAATGTTGTCCTTTGGTAGCTCACCCTGCAAGCTACTGATAGGCACCATATGTTTGCTTCCAGAAGGCTTTGAAATATGACTGAACATTGTATTAATTCATAGACTCTGGAGTCTGAAAATTCTGTCTCTATTATTCCCCATGTTAAATTATGTCCAGTTATACTGTTCGATAGAGCTCTTCAGAGCCTCTGTAATTATATTAAATCTTGACATCAAGACACTACAATTATGTAATAGCAAGTGCATATACATGCTCAAACTTTAATATGTAATCTAATTATTAAATTCCTACCGAGAAATAAAACTTCAAAGATCAAAGTTCCAAAGAAATAAATCCAAAGTAATTAATATACAAAATAAAAGTATACTGCCCTTGCAACATAAAATCTAGAGAAAGTCCAAATGTTTTAATTACAAGTAAAGTTCAAGAATCAAATTCTTCCTCTAGTTCTTATTTTATTTTCTTTTGGTGAGAGAGGTCCTTGAAAAGTTCATGGTTTTGGTATAAATTCAACATCTTTATCTTGGGCTAATTCTCATTAGATTTAAGTGTACCATGTTGCTATTTATTTTCAAATGGCCACGTCTATACTTTATTATTTCCTTGTATTTTCCTTCTGTTGGATTGCATAACTTTTAGAATTCTATTTTATTTTCAGGATGGACTTGTTAGCTATATCTCTTTGCTTAATTTTTTTTTAAGTGTAGCGGTAAGCTATATTTACAATATGCAACTTTATCCTATTACCATGTATCTTCAAATAATATTTTATTACTTCACATTTAAAATAAAAACCTTAAAACAGAAATCTTAGGTCTCTCCCTTTCCATCCTTTCTGATAATACTGTTAAATATTTTATTTCTATGTATGTTACAAACTCTATAACACATTGTTTTATTTCTGCTTTTAGTAAGTAAATATTCTGGGGCAATCAGGTGACTCAGTTGGTTGAGTGTCTGACTCTGGATTACAGCTCAAGGTCATGATCTCAGAGTTGTGGGTTTGAGTCCTGAGTAGGGCTCTGCACTCAGCAGAAGTCTGCTTGAGATGCTCCCTCTCTTTCTGCCCCTCCCTCCCCCACCCATGCACACATAATAAATATATAAATCGTTAAAAGGGGGCACGTGGGTGGCTCAATGGGTTAAAGCCTATGCCTTTGGCTCAGGTCATGATCCCAGAGTCCTGGGATCAAGCCCTGCATTGGACTCTCTGCTCAGCAGGGAGCCTGCTTCCTCCTCTCTCTCTGCCTGCCTCTCTGCCTACTTGTGATCTCTGCCTGACAGATAAATAAATAAAAAAAAAAATCTTTAAGTCTTTAAATATCCTTCAAAGATATTATTTTTTAAAAAGAAGAGACAAACTTTTACTGTTTCTGATCCTCCTCATTCATTTATGTAAATCCAAATTTCTCCATTTTCTTTTAGCTTAACAAACATTTTTTAACAATTTTATCAGTAATTTATTTGTGGAAAGGTATTTTTTAAGAATATTTCTGCTGGATATTGAAATTTAATAATGCAGTTTCTGTTTTCTGTTTTTCTTTCAATATTTTACTGATGTCACATTATATTCTGGTTTGTAGGCTTCAATGCTTTATAAAAGAGAAGTAAGTTATATCTCTTGTCTTTTTTTTTTTTTTTTTTTAATTTTCCTCTGGAAATTTTTTAAGGTTTTCATTTTTCACTAGGTTTCAGCAATTTAATTGTTAATATGTTTTGGTTCTGTTTTCTCTACTTTTATTTATCCTGTAGGGATTATTCAACTTCTTGGAGTCTGGAATATACATTTTTCAGCAAATTTGGAAAAAAAAATGGCCATCAATTTTAAGTAGATTTCTGCTTTCTCTCTCCACTAGGAATTCAAGTACAGCTATGCATGGCTGCTTGACATTTTTCTATAGGCCACTACAATCAGTTTTATTTGTTTCCCTCTTCATGCTTTGTCCTCATAATACTTCAATTTAGATAGTTTTTACTGCTCTGACTTCAAGGTCACAAATCTGTTTTGCTGCATGTATAATTTGCCATTAAACCCAACCAATGTATTTTAAAGATATATTTCAGATATCATATTTTTCAATTTCAGATTCTGATTGTTTTTTATGAGCTTCATTTCTCTCCTTGATTGTGTTCATGTTTCCCCTTAAATATTTGAATCTATCTATACCAGATATTTTGAAGATCATTTCATGGTCTTTGAAATTTTATATCTTTGTCTATTGATCAATATTTTTCTTGCATATGAGCCACATCTTCCTTCTCACATCTGTCTTCTGTTGTTGTTGTTTGTTTTTGTTTTAGATGATGGAAATTTGTGAGATTCCTTTTAGAAGTGTTTCTTTGGCATTAGCATATCTGTTAGACCTTTTTTGATGCTTTCTTTCTAACTCAATTTGAGTATTTCTAGAGTAAACCTTACACTAAGGTTTACTTCACTATTTTCCTAGGATGTTGTGTTTCTGGGATCTCTATGAGGTGTTTAATGAAGTTCCTTTAATCTGTTTTTTGTTTTGTTTTGTTTTGTTTTTGTTTTTGTTTTCTATTAGGTCTCTCTAGTTGGGAGTCTGATTAATCTAACTCATATGTCACCTATCCTTGAGTAAGCTCTTGAAGTTTTTAAATTTATAGCTCCCTAGTAGTAGTTTTTTCTATAGTCATTGAACTTTGCATGACTTTGTAGTGTTTCATCCTATGGTTCTAGCTGAAGCCCTACTAGAAACCTGATTCAGATTTGTGTAGCTTTTTCTATCACTACATACTTCTGTCCTTTCTGGCACTCTTCCTACAAATTCCAGGTCTCAAGGTTTCCTGAATTCCAAGAAATGAAATGAATTTCCTTTCAGTTTTCCTGAACTCCAGGAAATACTCTTTTATTTGAGCAAGACCCTTCAATTCCTCTGCCTCATATCAACATAAACTAAATGTCTGTAGGCAGAAAACAGGCAATTATAAGCTCAACCCATTTTATTCATTTTTCTTTTCTTTTCTTTTCTTTTTTTTTCCCCCAGGGATCATGATCTTCTGCTGATGGTTTTGCAACATTTGATAATGGTTGTTTCATAATGGCTCTATTTATCTATAGCAAAGGCTTATCTGTTCTACATTTTCTATCATGACTTTGTATCTCATATGAACCATTTTTTTTTCTTTCTCCAAATTTTTATTTCAATTGCAGTTAGTTAACATACAGTATATTATTACCTTCAGGTATAGAATTTAGTGACTCATCACTTACATACAACAGCCAGTGCCCATCACAACAAGTTCCCTCCTTAATACTCATCACTTATTTAACCCATCCCTCCACCCACCTTCCCGATGGTAGCCATCAGGTTGTTCTCTATTGTTAAAAGTCTGTTTTATGCTTTGCCTCTCTCTGTTTTTTTTTCTTCCTGTGTTCATTTGTTTTGTTTATTAAACTACACATATGAGTGAAATCATGTGATATTTGTCTTTCTCTGACTGACTTATTTTGCTTAGCATAATATACTCTAGCTCCATCCATGTTGTTGCAAATGGCAAGATTTCATTCTTTTTGATAGTTGAGTAATATTCCACTGTGTGTGTGTGTGTGCCACTTCTGTGTGTGTGTGTGTGTACCCCTTCTTCATCTCTCATCAGTTGATGGACATGAGCATTTGCACTCTTCCCATACTGTGACTATTGTTGATAATGTTGCTATAAACATCAGGGTGCATGTACCCTTTTGAATCTGTATTTTTTAATGCTTTGGGTAAATACCCAGTAGTGCTATTGCTGTATCATAGGATTGGTCTAGTTTTAACTTTTTGATGATACTCCATACTGTTTTCCAGAGTGGCTGCATGAGTTCACATTCCTGCCAACAAGAGTAAGGGGGTTCACAGGAACCATTTTTTTTTTTTTAAGATTTTGTTTATTTATTTATTTGACAGACAGAGATCACAGTAGGCAGAGAGGCAGGCAGAGAGAGAGGAGGAAGCAGGCTCCCAGCCAAGCAGGGAGCCCGATGTGGGGCTCCATCCCAGGACCCTGAGATCATGACCTGAGCCGAAGGCAGAGGCTTAACCCACTGAGCCACCCAGGAGCCCCAGGAACCATTTTTTAAAAGACTGAGAGGTTTTGTTAAAGTCAAGCTTTCTCATGACCCTTATTTGTAAACCTTCTGAAAGTTGGTAGACATGACTGATGCTGACAGCACCAACACTATGTGAAATAAATTTAGAAATTTTGATTAATGCTTGTTTTGTTCTTGATGTCCAGTACTTAATTCTGCTACAAGTAGAGCAGGCACTCAGTAGTACATGAAGAGAGGAGAATGAACAAAAACAACGATAGAAATGACAAAAACAACGGCAACAACAGCAGCAACAGATTGTGTTTTGTCTGTGGTGGAATATGAGTCTTCAATTTCTTAAGGCTAAAGAAATTATTCTTAATTGATCAAAACAACCAAAATAGGTTAATTTTGTGATTACGTGAGAAGAAGAGATTGCTATCTGCCAAATAATTTTCTACAGCTTTCTTCAGTGATAGAGGCCCCGTTTCAGCCAGCTTCATGACTACCCACCTAAAAGTACCTTTCCCAGATGTCTTTGAAGCTAGGTATTGTCCTGTAACAAGGTTTTTGCTAATGGAGTATGCTAATAACTAATGTGCTTAATGTCTGGAGTTTGTTCATTTATTATTTATTTATTTATGATTTTATTTATTTGAGAGAGAGAGTGTGCAAGCAGGGTGAGTAGCAGACAGAGGGAGAAACAGTCTCCCCACTGAGCAGGGATCCCAATGTGGGACTTGATCACAGGATGCTGGTATCATGACCTGAGTCAAAGGCAGGCACTTAACCAACTGAACCACCAAGGTGCCCTAATGTCTGGATTTTAACATATAAGGGAAGTTATGTGCTTTTCTTTCTCTTTTTCTTTGTTTCTGTTTATTGGAATATGGATCTAATAGTGGTAGCTGAGGAGATATGTTGAATTGAGAGAAAGGAAATTATGTTTTAAAGTTAGCAGAAGAAAAAGATAGAAATTTCCTGGGTCTGGAAGGCTTAATATTATCTGCACAAAAGATATTCATATCCTAATCCCTGGAACTCGTGAATGTTACCTAATAGGGCTTTTGAGGAGAGTTACATATGTGGTTAAGCTAAAGAGCTTGAGTTGCAGATATTATCCAGGTAAGTTCTAAATATAAGCACCCCCACACAAATGAAGCAAAAATGTCAAAGAAGGAAATGGGACCTATGAGAACAGAAGGAAGTGGTTGGAGTGATTTGATAAAGGGGTCATAGTCCAAGAAATGCAGGTGGCTTCAAGAACCCAGAAATAACAATGGGATGGATTTTCCCTAAGACTTGAAAATGCCATGCCAGCCATGGCAGCACCTTGACTTTAGTTCCCTAAAATTGTTTTTGAACTTTTAGCCTGTAGAAGTTTAAAAGAATAAATTTTTGTTGCTTTAAGCCACTAACCCTGTGGTAATTGTTTCAGCAACACTGAGTTTTCTAACAAGATCAAGTTACCAAATTAACCTTTCACCATTTCAAGGACTTACATTTAGTTTAAGTAACTGTCTTTGGGTCTCCTTGTTATAACAACATCCACATTATCAAGGGACCATACCATTTTATGACTACGCTAACAGAAGTTACATCTTATTTAAGCCATGACTGTATTGTGGCTCTGTTACATCATTTCAACCAGTATCTTATCTTTATTTATCAAGTTTATTGTCAGTTCTCCTACAGTCAGCTGCAGACTGGTAAAGAAGCTCTCTTTGATGTATTCAGTGATTCAGGAGCCTTCTTTCTATAGGCCACAGTATTATGTAAGACGATGCTACTGCCATGGCCTTGTTACAGTCTATGAACTATTTCTCTGAACTGTTATCCATCCATGAAAGAAAGTATAGAAATTATTAGTAACTTCAAAAATATTTTATAGTAATTGCATATTTCTACACCGTCTAGGTAAAGAATCCTATTACCTGGTAACTATAGCTTTGAATGAAAAAAAAAAAAAAAAAAAACCGATCTCCTGAAGAGTTTAAGAATCACTTCCCTTGGGGCGCCTGGGTGGCTCAGTGGGTTAAAGCCTCTGCCTTCGGCTCAGGTCATGATCCCAGGGTTCTCTGCTCAGCGGGGAGCCTGCTTCCTCCAATATCTCTCTCTGCCTGCCTCTCTGCCTACTTGTGATCTCTGTCAAATAAATAAATAAATAAAAATCTTAAAAAAGAAAAGGAAAGAAAAGAAAATAATCACTTCCCTAAAGCCTTGGGATCCTCTAATAGAGCCTCTGCTTTTTTTGTTCCTTTGTTTGTTTCTTGTTTGTTTTTTGTTTGTTGTTTGTCTGTTTGTTTAGCAGATAACAGAAGAGACAACACTTTAAAGATTTTGTAGGAGGTTATAGGGTGGGCCTTGTAGCAGATAGCCCTTTCGCCTACTTACTAGGGTTCACAATTAGTACATTCTGTTGTAAGGAAGTTTGAGGAAGAGAAACTGGCTCTGGGTTCAGAATGAAATAGTAATACTTACAGTGTGCATCTAGCCTGATTTTGTCCTGAGAACACAATGCTTGTAAGCTTTCTGGGAGAAAGACCAAGTGGTGTAGAGTGCCACCTCTTTAAGAAAACATTTAAGACAATCACATCTTCTCTGGGGAATAGGCGTTTTTGGAACCAGTGCCACATGGAATTATTTGTATTGTGAAACCACAACGATTTTACCAAGGCCCCACATTGCTTCAGCTGACATATAGCCTTTAGCTGATTTTGAAACTAAAATTGAGATTAATGTTTCTGAAAACTATGCCTTCAGGGGACTACTGCTGACCTTAACTTCACCATGAGCTCTACACTGTGTCATTTCCTCAGTTTAGAAGGATTGCAGACCTTGTGTAGTATTTATTTCTATTAGATTTTTCCCTGCTCTATTGCTCTCTTTCTCTTTAGTTGTTCCATTATTTATTTCAGAAGTGTTCACCAACTTCATTATCGTCTTAATTTGGACTCTCCCTTGTCCTTCAGCAGGACGGTATGCTAGAAAAAAGTGTCTTCCGTCTTCTTTATTGCTCTCTGCCTTTGGGCCCAAACATTTTGTTCTTGTGTATTTCTTAATTGTTATGCCCCAATAATGGGTCCATGATTAAAAGAGCGAGACCGATATAAAGCAAAGGTCAAGCAAAGCTTTATTTTGCGCCAAGCATCAAGAATCTAACTGAACATTTGGGGACGCACCTCTTATAAGAGAGGGTGATCCTTCTCTATTTCACAGACTAGTTTTTAAGGGCAAAGGCCATGCGGTCGGGCCTGGCCACACACAGGTGACCAATGAGATTGTAACACACACAGGAAACTCCATAGTGATGCTAGATGACCAACTGAATTACAATTTACCCTAGCAGACATTTGAACCAGCCTATTACACCTTGATTAGGATTGGACCCAAAAAGGCTCCCAAAGGGTGGGGCCCATACTCCTTGATAACCAGGGAGACAGTATGCAACCCCCCCACTGATCAGAGGTCTCCACCTGGCCTGACCCACTCTTGTATCTGGGCTTTGTTACCTTGAGCTGGTTTCCGGGACTTGTTTTTAAGTTAATCCCCTGGGGGAAGGGGAGCTGGGACAGTTTAATTTTAATGAAAGCCTCTTGCTAAATAGGTCCTTACATTTATATGTTGTCCTGTGGGATCTTTCACAGGGAGGGATTTGAAAATATTGCATCTGGATCTGCCAAAAACATTCACAGTCCAGACGCATATTATCCACCTTCTCCTTCTTGATTCAAGTAATCCCAGCCAGAGATTCTTCTTCCATTAGAACAGTAACTAACCTGTGTCTGGACATAATCCACCATTATTTTGCCTAGATTCCTTTTAGCATGTTTCCTCTACGCTCTGTTTTCTCTCAGAATCTTTTTTTCCATAGATTTCCTGGTCATGTGCCCTTAGTTGCGGAGGATAGCTCTCTCCATGGCCACCTGCAGTAACTGTTATTTTGAAATACATCCAGGGATGCTATGAGAATCTGATGCTTCTCTTCTGTCCTTCTAATATATATATATATTTTTTTCCACAGTCAGTGTAAACACTTGGTAGATATCTGTGAGATATTATTCTCATTGTTGTGTATTCCCAACTTACTATGATCATTCCAATTTTTGAGTATCCCTAATTTCACCTTTATGGGATCAGCTCATGTCCCTACTGTGCTTAAAATCCTATCGTTGCCCCTAGTGTCACTCAGATTAAAAGCCAATCATGTGAATGCCCATCAAAACACTAAATGTTCTGATTTTTATGGTATCTTCCTATTCTGCTACTCTTCCTTTTGCAAACTTCACTCCAGCTGCATTAAATGCTCTTTTTATCTTTAAGTATAGAAAGCATTTTCAGTTGGCTATTCCCTCTGCCTAAGGATACTTTCCAGATCCTCACCAGGCTCAGTTCCAACCTTCTTCAACTCTTCGGTTAAATGTTCCTTTTTTTAATGAAACCTATGCAAACGACACAATTTAAAATTATACCTAGTCCCACCCGCCCACTTGCAGTCACTCTCAACTTTATTTATCGATAGTGCTATTACCCTCTAATAACTTCACACATCCTAACATATTATTTATGCTGTTTTTTCTGTTATATTTTAATATCCTTGAAATAGGGATACGTTCTACAGTCTAGGGTTATAAGAACCAATGTGTCTATTAAACTGGAAGCAATTTTTTCTTCGTTATTAATATATGTTATAACATCTTAGACTTAAGACAAATTACTTATTTCATATGTTCATAGTTCAGTTTTGGTCTTTCTTTACTGGAGGAGATTATTTTTCTGTCTGCTTTTTGATACCCAGAATGAAGCAATGTGCTGATTAAATACATAGGAATGATAAATAAACGTTCCCTTTTGTTTCCTAGTTCAGGTTCCCTTTGAGGAATCATTCTAGTCTGCTTTCTCAGATTTTTACACTCTCTTCAGCTGTCAGGTGGCAGGGGGTACTACCTATGGTTTTATTAAACAGACAACAAAAACATCTCCTCGGTTTTTAATGATACCCTTTTTAAGAGCTGGCTGTAGGTGACATGTGCGTGTGCATGTGTTGTCTGTGTGTGTGTACATTGGACTTCAAGATTTAATTTTTTTTTATGTCAGTCTGCTCTGTCCTCTAAGATGTCCTCCTAAGTAAATCTCTCTTTTCTAGTTTAATCAGTCTTCTTTTCTTTTGTTTTCATTTGGTTCTATTCATGTCCTGATAGAAAATGACAGGATATTTTTAAATGGCTTCAGTTCCTCCTTGACATCCTAAGCAAACCTAATTCTTAGAGACAATGGGGGTATGGAAGTTTAATTTCCAGTTTAGGTTTTTAGTTGGCAGTATTTTCACCAGCAGTTGCTAGTGTATCCAGCACTTGAGATTTATTTCTCTAAAATAAAGATAAGATACTTTTTTATTTTCCATTTGTCTGTTTAAAAATATATATCATCTTTCTTTGGGTCAAGACACACTATAGATCTCTGAAATCTAAAGCCATGATCAGAGTTTATATAATTAAGGAAACCAGAGTTCTTGTGACCACTAGCAGTGGGCTGGTACTTAAGTCCTTGAGAAAGCTCCCCTTTTTGTAACAAAAAGGTAGTTAATGGAATTCGGGTAGTCAATTTAGTATTGCCTACTTAGGTATGCCACTAATAATATAAAGGAGTAACCTGTACTTAGGGCTTTGTAACACTAATGGAAATTAGCTGCCTGTGCATTAGGGAAAAAAAAAATAAAACAAAACAACAAAAACCCTTCCTACAGACATGGTTGAGAAACACAGCAAAAGCCACTTACTGATACATAAAAAGGACTTACCTTTACTTTGGCTTTGATTAAAATATCCAACCAAAGTGCACCTGTGTAATTCAAAATTGAATTATGACAGCCTATATAAATAGGGTGACCTGCTTCTTAAGGTCTGTATTTGTTACACACAGTTCTGCCTACATAAACACAGCTATTCATTTATGGGGAAAAAGTCACCCAATGGGATCAAATCTAATTAGCCAGTATTTATTGAAGCTTAGGCCTAAAGCCGCTTGCTAAGTAAGGCTGCAGCATATAGAAACCTACTTTCCTACTCTCTCTCTCTCTCTCTCTCTCTCTCTAAAATCACCATCAAAGCATGTATTATCTAAGTTACCCACCAGAGCTAGTTCAAAAGCTGTGATTCCTCCTGGTGTTATTATGTCGACAAAACTTTGCTCTATAAATTTGTCAAAGTTTCCTAAAGCATCAGATGTTGAGCATCTAAGAGATGGTAAATATCACCAATTTCCTCCCCTCCTGATCTGATCTTCAGAAACAATTGAGAGAAAGATAGTGAGTTATATAAATGTCAGCATATCATTGTGGAAAACCTGCTTAGAGAATGTGTTTGAGATCTATGACAATTGTTTAATTTCCGTAATTTAATATGCTTAATAACTCATAAACATTACTATAGACCTCAGCACAGGGAAACAAAGCTGAGACCTGATTTTCCGCAGAGCAGAACAACACACATCCTCTTTACTGCCAGACCCCAGATGTGAGAAGGAAGAACTGAACCAGCTCAGTTTTTCTTCAAGTGTGCCAAGACAATACTTCCTCCCTCCTCCTACTTGTGGACTTCTGAACATCTTGGGAGAGATATAATCGTCTCCGTGAATCAGAGTTACTTGGAGACTTTTGTTAATAGGAGCAAATCTCTCAGGTAGATGACTCATTCTCAGATACTAATGTTTTGTATTCATTCACAATTGACTCAGACCTAAATTTATTCAGCCAGAACTCTTTTAGGGTATAAGTGAATGTATTCATGGACTTTTATGGGTGAATGAATGGACTAAATCTTATTTTTAAATGCTACAAAATTACATTTCTTCATAAAATTATGATTATATCGACAGGCCCATTTAGATTAGCACAACATAGTTTACTTGGCTGGTTTACACCTGCCCATAGAAGTGCTATTTCATAGATGATTTCTGTGTATACAAGTACTAGGTAATGTTACAAAACACTCATGAGGTGGCCAGCACTTAAAGAACAGTATAATGACTAATTAATGTAATGACACTTGTATAACAAGAGAGTTGAAAGAAGGTTAATGTGATAATGAGGCTTATTTGATCTTAAAGATTTAGCATGAAGAAACTCTTAAGATAGCTTAATTAGATTTTAAGCACCTTTTGCAATTTACATGTGTACTTGTTAATCCATATGTTCTAAAAATAAATTTTACTTCATTTAAATTAATGAATTTGTTCATTCTCTTCCCTTGTACTGTTTTACTGTTATTGGTGATGGTGTTTCCCTGAATTTTGCAGTTGATATATGTATTATTTACAATTATTTCTTCCATATTATGTTTAAATTGAAGTTCAATCCAAAATAGTAAGATGTTTTAAATTATGAAATGATAGCTTAGTATAATGCAAGCAGTTATGACCAGTCATGACTGGACCCATTTAACTCCTTTATGTGTCATTTATATACCATATTACATAGTACAATATATCAATATATCAGTAAATATGATTTCATTATTTGATTGTTATTTGATATCTATATCATTTTTAAACTTACCAAATGGAAAGAACATTCTAGAAATTAATTTAACAATGAAACAGGACTCATTTGTATTTGTAGCAGTAATTCAGTTAATTGTAGACTGTCTGATATCTTGGGAAAGTATAAAATTATATTTTCACATTCTGTATTTAGGCTTTGACGAGTTCTGCAAATTAATACCTCTTTATGCTTTTCTTATGAGTAATGGTTGTAATTCATTTACATGATTTTTACTACCCAGTCCTTTTTTTTTTTTTTTTTTTTTTTCAATGCAGTTTACTCTTGTAGCACATTACTTCTTTAAGCCATCAGGGTCTGAGTACAGGCATGGGTGAGCCTCCCATTTTCTCTGACCTCATTCAGATCCATTTGCTAAGGCTCAGTTTGTGTTCCATGCTCATGTGCAGGTAGCCACAAGCATTGCAGCTCCCAGTAATTTCTTTCATCTTAGACATCCCGCATTGCCCCATATATATATATATATATATATGCATATGTATACATATGTATATGTATATGTATATGTATATGTATATGTATACGTACATGTATGCATATATGTATATATGTATATATATATTTTTTTTCATTAGAAGTAATTAGGTTGATTTTCATAGCATCTTTCTTTAGGGTCTTGATATATATGGAGCTTTGCAATTAGATATCCAAAGAATGAGGTCCATGTTTCATAAATTCTTTTTTTCTATATGCTGAATTTTGTACTTTGCAGACAGAATACAGTAGACAGTTACATATTGATCTATTTTGCTTGTTGAACTGGAAACCTTTTTTTTAAAGATTTTATTTATTTATCTGAAAGAGAGTGAGATCACATATAGGCAGAGAGGCAGGCAGAGAGAGAGGAGGAAGCAGGCTCCCTGCCAAGCAGAGAGCCTGATATGGGGCTCAATCCCAGGACCCTGGGATCATGACCTGAGCCAAAGGCAGAGTCTTAACCCACTGAGACACTGACGTACCCTGGAAATTTTTTTGTTTATACTAAAATATAATAAACTAAATGGCTGTGGGCTGATAAAAGTTCGCCACTCTACATGTACCATGGTATTTGTATCTCCATATACAGTTGACTGTTGAACAATGTGAAGGTTAGGGGTGCCAACACTCTTACAGTTGAAAATCTGTGTATAGCTTTTGACTCCCCCCAAATTTAACAACCAATAGATTACCATTGACTGCAAACCTTACTGATAACATAAGCCGTTAGTTACATATTTCGCATGTTATATGTTTATATACTACATTCTTACAATAAAGTAGGCTACAGAAAAGAAAATTTTATTAAGAAAACCATAAGGAAGAGAAAATACATTTATAGTACTGTACTGTATTTACCAGAAAAATTTGCATATAAAGGGACCTGCGCAATTCAAATCTGTGATCTTCAAGGATCAGCTGCATAGTAGTCTCATAATGATGAAAGCAGCGTTTGGATTAAACTCACAGTAGATAAGGTCATTAATTAAATGTGTGGTATAAACAAGGACATAGATCCTACCCATGTAGGCTTTTTGAAATTTGGGTGTCAGACAAATCCAAAAAGTTTGTGTAAGTTGCAAAGAAGAACTTTTCCAAAACAAGCCCATGAACACATCCTAGCTTGAGTACATTTTCTTTTAGTAGCAGGATTGCCACTCACTTAGATTAATAATTTTAGATGAGAGCCAAAGAGAAAGCTGTGGTCATACAATAGCACTTTTTCCTCAGAAATCTGCATATACATTTATGGTATTATATTTATGGAGATTATATTAAGAACAAGGAGGTTTCAATTTAGTTGAGATGATGAAGCAAGCATACTTCTAGAAGTTTAATGCCATAAATAATGACTCTATATTGACCACGTGCTAAAAGATGTTGTTGTTACTTGCTAGTTATGATGAATATGATGTTGGTGATAGACAAGATAAGCCAAAAGAAAATGAAAAGACAATATAGATTTGTAGGCTCTGATTATTTTACTGTTCATAAGGCAGCCTGAGAAGTTCTCTTTTGCTTCTGACTCCACATTTCCAGCTAACACTAATTAGTTTAAGTAGCTTTGCCAGAGGTTAAACAAAGAGAATGCTCTAAACTAACATCTAGAATAGTGACTTGAGAGGTTTCATGACAGAATACCGATTATTTTACCAGTCATATAGTTGCACAAGGGATTAACAATAGAAAATAGATAATTTGTGACTATCAGCAGGGCTCTATCACCATTCATAGGTAATATATGCCATCAGATTTTAAAAGTTTCCTCTAAATCACTTTTTAAGACCACTGATCATTTTAAAATAAAAGCAAATAATAAGCAAAACACCCGGGTGCCTGGGTGGCTCAGCGGTTAGCCACTGCCTTCGGCTCAGGTCATGGTCTCGGGGTCCTGGGATCGAGTCTTGCATCGGGCTCTCTGCTCAGCAGGGAGCCTGCTTCCCTCTCTCTCTTTGCCTGCCTCTCTGCCTACTTGTGATCTCTGTCTGTCAAATAAACAAATAAAATCTTTAAAAAAACAAAAAATAAGCAAAACACCCAATGATGGTACTACTCCCAACAAATTCAACACTCCCTTTTCTCACAAATGCTAAGTCAGAATGTCTTAAAAATAAAAATAAAAATAAAATATTTCTTAGAAAGTATCTGGGAAATTTTATGGGCGATAACAAGCATTTTACAGTAATTATCACAGTTTCAAAAACTCTATTAGTTTTGAAAGTGAATATTTTAAAGTAACACATCAATTGTGTCAATGTAATAATAATTGTTCAGTGAAAGTAAGTCTCCAAAAGGAATACTTCTAGAAAGAATACCAATAATGTGTTATTTGATCAACTGACAGATTTTAGCAAATATTTTAAGATATAGTGCAGAAAACAAAAAAACAAAAAAACGTGGTAAATAGTAGTGCCATCTATTGATAAAACTGAAAACTACAGTTTCCTTTTAAGAAAAACTAAGAATTTATAGGAATATTTTATAGGAATAAAATAATTTATAGGAATATTTCCAAAAAATATATATTCTTTATTGTTGCGATTATTTTAAATTATTATTGTATCACATGAAGTACTGGACTTGTGTTAAAAATAATACTTGTGTGGATGTGTTTATGTGTTTATGTGTTTATGTGTTTATGTGTGTTTATGTATGTCTTTACGTGTGTGCAATTAATAATGTTATACTTCACATAATAAATATTGATTATTGATTTAAGTTTAGTTAGGCTGTTATCCAATTGAATAATAATAAATTTAATCACTGCAGAAAATTAACTTTAATATTATACACTTTTTTCTGCTAAAAAAATTAAGGAATAAATACCTATATGGTGAATGATGAATCATTGTTTCTTTTTTGTTTATTCTAATTTAATATGCAGAAAATACTTTAACACATAAAAATTTGAATACTTACCTTTTAGCATACTACCATGACCATTTTAATATTTATTTTTCTTTTAAATTTTCATTTGATTATATATAATAACAGATTACTGTTTTAAAAACCTTTTAAATTAGATTAGCTATTCTAAATAATTCTAAATTAAACTTTCAATTTTTCCAATTTGTTACAGTACATCTGGATAGAAGAGTCTATGTCCTTTCTGGCCAAATTATCAAAGATGGCACAGAATGGTTTAGGAGAGCTAGTTTTTAAAAAATCTATACTAATTAAGGGACAATACTACAGATAGGAAAGGAGGAGAAGGCAGTGGTAATATCCATTGACCTCTAGGGTTTGATTGGATTTTATGTTGCAGGTGACACATGCCAGAACATTAACAGGTACGGCAGAGAAAGCAATGCATTGACAAGAGCAGAAACAATAAAAACAAACACAGCTTTAATAGGGAGGAACTAAAATGGAGGCTGAAATGAAACCAGGGCCAACTTTGGTGTGCTATTATGGTGATAGAATATAAAGATGTTATCAAGATCCTGTTCATTCATTTATTCACACATATGTAATCTATCTATATTTAGAACTGTAGATTAGATCTATTATATACTATGCTGGATGCTGAGGGCCCAATAGTGAATTAATGATAATTATATTCTTTGAAGTGCTTTCTGTCATTCTCGATGCTATTTCAACTTCTCGTTAAATACAGCACTCGGGTAGTTCAGTTGATTAAGCGACTGCCTTCAGCTCAGGTCATTATCCCAGGGTCAGAGGATCAAGTACCAAATCAGACTCCCTGCTCAGTGGGGAGTCTGCTACTCTCTCTACCCCTCCCCCAGCCATGCTTACTCCTCTCTCTCTTTCTCTCTCCCCCGCTAGGTCTCACTTTCTCTCAAATAAATAAATAAAACTTTTAAAAAACTAAAAAAAAAATACAAGCTGCCTTCTCCTCAAGTACTTTGATTTTTAATATATCATTAGTGACATTATAAAAAATAGGGAAATATTGTACAAGCAAAATATGAATAGGACTACCAAGTTACAATAACCAAGATGGTGTTATATTGATATTGAATAGACCTATAGATCAATGAAGCAGAACTGTGGGAATTGAAGAGAGGAAAATAGATGTATATTGGAGAAGAATAAGGAAAAATACAAACCTTTGAATGTGACCTGGAATTCACAAGGTTGGCCTTATACCCATGTCAGTTCTCACTGCCTCCAACCTCAATGAGGTGAGAGTATGAGATACTGATCTCTGTTGAACAGAACCAAATGCACACCAAGCCCAGAATTTATCAAGCTGAAGGAAAGCGGAGCAGTTGCAGGCCTGTCTGCTACCCTTCATCACCAACATCTGAGCCCCAGATAAGCAACACTGTGTGGCTACAAGATCACATAAGGACCCTTTCCCAACTTTCAGAATGGCTTTTGGTTTACTTCTGCCCAACAAACCTCAGACAAAATTAAACTAACTCTTATTTAAACAAACAAACTAACAAACAAACAAACAAAAAAACAAAAACAAAAACAAAAAACAATCTCTTATCCACCTACTTTAACTGGAAAAATACAAGAAAGGGAATTCTTGGATATGTAGTTCAGCCTAGCTGCATTGAGACACTTAAGCCAGTAATATTTTATTTAGTTTAGTTTAGTTTAGTTTAGTTTAGTTTACTTTACTTTACTTATTATTTTATTTTTAGTTATTTTATTTATTTTAATTTTTCTTCACACAGATGATAATGTACTATACTTACTGTTCTTTTCATTTTTTCTTTTAAGCTGTAATTTATAAAAGATTTTATTTATTTATTTGAGAGAGTGAGACACAGAGAGAGAGAGCACAGTCAGGGGGA
The DNA here is from genome assembly GCF_022355385.1 of Mustela nigripes. Classification (NCBI taxonomy): domain Eukaryota; kingdom Metazoa; phylum Chordata; class Mammalia; order Carnivora; family Mustelidae; genus Mustela; species Mustela nigripes. Next base: position 140,022,325 of record NC_081557.1, read on the forward strand.
ATGGGAGGGGGAGAAGCAGGAAGCAGGCTCCCCACTGAACAGAGAGCCTCATGTGGGGCTCGATTCCTGGACCCCAGGATCACAACGTGAGCCAAAGGCAGACACTTAACTGACTGAGCCACCCAGCCTCCCCTAAACTATAATTCTTATATCATAATTCACTCTTTTAAAGTGCACAATTTAGAGTGTGTGTGCTTTTTTTTTTTTTCAATATATTCCTAGAGCTGTTCAACCATCACCCCTATCTAACTCCAGAGCATTTTTACCATCACAAAAAGTAACCCTGTACCAATTAGTGGCCATTTGGCATTTACCCTCTATCCTCTAGCCCCAGGCAATCACTAATCTAATTTCTATTTCTATAGATTTGCCTATTGTGGTACTTTAAAACTACCTTTCCTCCTTCACTGTCTGTCTTGTGGAATTCAGGATCCAGAATCAGACAGGAAGACAATAGCCTGAGAGGCTGTTTACTCAGTTTACACAATTGAATTGTGTAAGGTCAAACTCCTGTAACAAGATAAATCCATATATATATATATATATATATATATATAGAGAGAGAGAGAGAGAGAGAGATGTATATAAGTATATGTATGTAAGTAGCTATGCATATATAGTTGGATGTAGGTAGCTATGCATGTATGGTTGGATAATATATTGTCTATCATATATATGACAGCATATAATGTATGTATATTATCATAATAGTATATAAATGCAATATCTCTGTCAAAATGCATGAAAAACTGGTAACTTTTGTTAGCTGCTTCCGGAGAGGAGAAACCTAGATAACTGGGAGGTAAGAGCTGGGAGGGAGACTTTTCACAGTATATTCTTTGTATCTTTTGAATTTTCTATCAAGTGAATGTATTGTCTATTTAAAAAATAATGAGGTGGACATTCTGCCCTGGAGGAAGGGGTAGGGAGACCCATCTAGGGGCAGAGAGAGCCACCCTTACCTGCATGCTGTGACTGGAAGCCTAATAAAAATGGGGAATAGTTCCACTGAGCAATACACCCACCACATCTTCTGACACAAAGGTGGCCACCAGATGTGTGCCTTAGACATGCCTTTTAACTGACTCAAACCCACATAGCTGAGGATATTCTTTACTTCCCACAGGGGCTGCTTCTCACATTTGGAGAGTGACCCCATGACTGTCTTTTCTGTGGTTTTTATTCAATAAAACATTTGATGAACACCTCAAAAATAATGAAGCTAAGAATGAAAGAATAAGGGATTCCTGGGTGGCTCAGTTGGTTGGGCGGCTGCCTTCGGCTCAGGTCATGATCCCAGCGTCCTGGGATCGAGTCCCACATCGGGCTCCTTGCTCGACAGGGAGCCTGTTTCTCCCTCTGCCTCTGCTGGCACTCTGCCTGCCTGTGCTCACTTGCTCTCTCTCTCTCTCTCTCTCTGGCAAATAAATAAATAAAATCTTAAAAAAAAAAGAATGAAAGAATAAGTTAAATTTTACAACTAAAACATGGATAGAAAAATGGGGAGGAGACTGAAAAAAGAGAAAAAAGGAAAATAAGGAAAAGAAGATGGAATATAAAAGGGAAGAGAAAGAAAAAGAGGAGAAAGTGGTGAGGCAGAAAGCAGGAGAAAACAGAGAGGAGATACAGAAATAGAAATAGGAAGAGGAATGGAATGGGAGCAGGAAGAGAAAGAACAGCAACTGCCAATTTGGAAACATTAATATAGGTGTTTCAGAAAGGATTGGCAAGATGTAAACTTTGAAAGGCAAGTTCAGACTAGACAGTGAAGGACATTTTGTGTTATGTAGTTTTGATATTATTCTAAAAAATGGGGTTAATGTAACAAAGAATTTTGAGTATATTAGATGCAACATCCTACTTTCAATTTAAACATAATTTTAGCTGTGATGTGGAGAATGGGTTTGCACAGGAATGTAGGAAAAAACACTTAATAGATTTTATAGTAACAAAGGCTAGAAATAGCAAAGCTTCTAAGTCGACTTAGGGTAGGAAAAGAGAATGCAACTGAGAGAAAATTAGAAGTAAATATGTTGTGGTAAATAATTAGCGGATTGGTTGGGAAGATTACCAAAAAATTAGAGGGGCAGGTTACAGATGGCTCACATTTTTTAAAAATTTGGAGATATGTGGTGGCAGCATTATTTGCAAATAAACTTGTAAGAAACATGCCATTTTTGAGTTGAACATGACGTTAGCTTGAGACATAAGAAACATTAGTTGTTGGTGACAGCAGCCACCACTAGGACTAAGGAAACCGCCCCTCCGCCCCTGGAGAGCCTGTCAAGCACGGATCAGTAGTGAGATATTTCAAAGTGCAATATTAGGGAACCAAAGCTATGGAAATTCAGAGAGTATGAAGAAACCAGAAACAAAGGCTTTCCTGGGAAAGTTAGAATGGCATTATAATGGTTACAATGGCATGACTAATTTTCTTTGAGTTACTCAGGATGGGCTTTTCTTCACTATTGAAATAAATCATGTTTTATTGAAAATAGGTCAATAACATTTTCATTAAACTTTTTATTTTGAGATAACTGTAGATTCTTACGACTTAAGAAAATGATGCAAAACATCCTTTAATCCCTTTCCCCATGTTCTCTGATTGGTAACGTCTTGCAAAACTTGAGTACAGCATAAGAACTAGGATACTGATATTGATACAGTCAAGATACAACACAACTATATCACCACAAGGATCCCTAATGTTGCCTTTTAATAAAACCACTTACTTTTTTCCTGTCTACACTTCCCCTCCCCATTAACACCTGGCAATCACTAATCTGTTCTTGCTTTTTATAATGAGTTATTCTGAGAATGTTATATAAATGTAATTATGCAATATATGTCCTTTTGGGATTGGCTTTTTTTCCCCATTGAGCACAATTTTCTGGAGATTCATCTATATTGTTGTAGGTTTCAATAGTTGTTCTTTTTTTTTTTAATAGTATTTCATGATGTGAATATGCTAGAGTTTGTTTATTCATTTACCTGTTGAAAGATATTTAGGCTGATTCCAGTTATTTTCTATCACAAATGATACTGCAAAGAGTGTTCATGAAGAGGTTTTTATATGAACACAAATTTTCATTTCTCTGGGATAAATACTCAGAAATTTAATTGCTAAGTCATACGGTAGTTTCATGATTAGATTTTTTTTCTTTTTTTTAAATAAACTGACAGAGTGCTTGTGCCATTGGACATTATCACTAGCAATGCATGATGGATTACGTTTTATTGTATCTTGGCCAACATTTGGTATTATCACTGTTTTTATTTCAGTCATTCTGATATGTGTGGTGAAATCTTATTGTCGTATTAATTTGCATTTATGTAATGGCTAATGAAACCAAACATCTTTTCATGTGATTACTTGCCATCTGTATATCATCTCTGATAAAATGTCCTGGTATATCCTTTAACCATTTTCTAATTGAATTCCTTGTATGTTTGTTTGTTTTTTACTGTTGACTTTTGATGATTATTTAGATATTCTTTTTTTGTATATCTGTTTTGTAAATACTTTGTCCCAAGCTGTAGCTTGTCTTTTTTTTAATTGTTCTTTAATTTATTTTCAGTGTTCCGAATTCATTGTTCATGCACCACACCCAGTGCTTCATACAATAGGTGCCCTCCATAATACTTACCACCAGGCTCACCCAAACTCCCACCCCACACACCCCAAAACCCTAGATTGTTTTTCATGGTTCTCCTTCCCCTCCAATTTTCCCCAACTCCCTTCTCCTCTCCATCTCTCCATGTCCTCCCTGTTATTCCTTATGCGCCACAAATAAGTGAAACCATATGATAATTGACTCTCTCTTCTTGACCTATTTCACTCAGCATAATCTCTTCCTGTCCTGTCCATGTTGATACAAAAGTTGGGTATCCTTTCTGATGGAGGCATAATACTCCGATGTATATACGGACCACATCTTCTTTATCCATTCATCTGTTGAAGGACATTGGTCATTGCTGCTATGAACATTGGGGTACAGATGGCCCTTCTTTTCACTACATCTGTATCTTTGGTGTAAATACCCAGTAGAGCAATTGCAGGGTCATAGGGAAGCTCTGTTTTTAATTTCTTTCTTTCTTTTTTTTTTTTTTTAAAGATTTTATTTATTTATTTGACAGAGAGAGATCATAAGTAGGCAGAGAGACAGGCAGAGAGAGAGAGGAGGAAGTGGCTCCCTGCTGAGCAGACAGCCCGACGCGGGACTCGATCCCAGGACCCTGAAATCGTGACCTGAGCCGAAGGCAGTGGCTTAACCCACTGAGCCACCCAGTCTCCCCTGTTTTTAATTTCTTAAGGAATCTCCACTCTGCTTTCCAAAGTGGCTGTACTAACTTGCCTTCCCACCAACAGTATAATAGGATTCTGCTTTCTCCAGATCCTCTCCAACACTTGTTGTTTACTGTCTTGCTAATTTTAGCCATTCTAACTGGTGTAAGGTGCTATCTGAATGTGGTTTTGATTTGAATCTCCCTGATGACTAGTGATGATGAACATTTTTTCATGTGTCTGTTTGTCGCTTGTCTCTTAATCCATTTCATGGGATATTTTTTCTCGAGCAAAAGTTTTAAATTTTGTTGTGGTCAATTCATCTTTTTTTTTTTTTTAAATGAATAGTTCTTTTATGTCAAATCTAAGAATTCTTTGCTGATTCCTAGGTAGTGAAGAATTTTTGCTATGCATTTTCTTAAAGTTTTACAGTTCCGTATTCTGCAGTTTTAAATACACTTTAAGTTAATTTTTGTATACAGTGTGAGATGTGAATCAGTGATAATGCCATGACAGAAGGATAATACATTAACACTAACAAAAGAGAAAATACTACGGGTATGACCTGATAGGTAGCAGGCAAAGGAAGGGATGACAGCATTCTTTCAAATTGGACCATCTCTGCTATAGTTGCAAACCTGCTTCTTCCATGGACAACTCATAGATTTCTAAATTCTAATCCCTAAATATGCCAGAAAGATAAAAATATTCCTCTTTCCATGATGTGTTTGAGTTAGTGTTTTTGCTGGTCCTGTTTTACTTTTTGAAGGTTTGAGAGTGGATGTGAGGAACAAAAAAGAAATGAAGAAAAAAGAAATTCTAAAACTCTATTTTAGATAGAGGAGATCTTACATCCTGAGTTAGGAGTAGATGTTACTTAATTATTAGATATGACTTGACAAATAAGATTTTCATAAGACAGTTAAAGATGGGAATTTCATGAAGAATGGAGGAAGAAGGAATAAAAAGGAACTTTACTGGTATAGTATAGGTAAGAAAAAGTCAGAAAAAATGGGAGAACAGCAACAGTGTATAATGCAATTATAAAATTTGATGAAAAATTAAAACAAATTTCATATGTATTACAATTGATATATGTGGTTTGAACTCCTGCTTCAAATTTAATGTTTAGATTAAAAAAATCAACTATGTGATAGTTGTAAGAAAAACCTAAAAAGAAATGACAAAACCATATTGATGATAAAGTGATTAATCAATACATGTGTAAAATAATAAATTAAATGAAATCAATTGTAGTGTACCTATATTTGCTAAAGTTTTATTTATGCTAAACCCATTGGCTAGAATAAAGAAAAATATTTTCCCTTAGTGAAAACATACAAAGGAACCTGTAAGAGTTAAAAACGTCTATGTGCCAAATATATACATTGAAATTTCAACAAGCAAAATATAAAAATCAAAGAATTATTTGATAAAGCTATAATGCTAGTGAGGATTTTAATATATAGTTAGAAAAAAGTTTGACAGATTAAATGAATAAAATCTAAGTGAAAGTAAACAATATTAAAATAACTCAATGAATATGTCTGAGATATACATGTTGTGTTTAGATTATAGGTGGAAAGATGGATGGCTGGATGGATGTAGCATTAGTGATGTCATATACATACTTTTTTCTCATATATATCCGTATCAAATATATATATATATATATATATATATATATATATATATATAATGCTGAAAAGTAGCTAAAATGTAACTAAAAAAATTAATATACCATGATGTACTTAGATACCAAAGGAATCAGCCTATACTTTACAATGCTTACTTTTAAAATACCAACTAATAAAATGGATATTTCCTTTAACATCTAAACAAGCCAGGGCAATTATCTGTTTTTCCAGGACTATAATTCATTATCCATTTCCACCATTATTCAAATTGTTTTGGAGTTTAAACATATAAATATTATAAGATAGACAATTTTTATATATATCTGCAGATGATATGATGGCTTACTTTTGAAACCCAAGAGATTAAATTCTAAAAGCTTTCTTACTAAAAGAAAATTAGGGCTCATAGACACTTTACTTATGAATATATATAAAGAGATTTTCCATTAACAGCAATAAGCAGATGTTAAAAAAGTTAGTAGAAAAAAATTCAGATTCTACTAAAGGACTTCAAAAATAATATAAACAAATGGAATAATATACTACATTCTTAGATTGGGAGATATTCAATATTAAATTAACTGTGCAGCTTCTTTAATTATAAGTTCAATTCAATTTCAACAGGAATTCCAAAAATCTGTTTTCCTTTCTTTTCTCTGATTCTTTTCTTTCTTCTTTCCTTCCTCCCTACATCTCTCTCTCTCTCTCTTTTTTTTTCATTCTGCTCCCCCTACTTCTCCCATCCCACTTCTTTTAATAAAAGAAGAAATGAAGGAAAAAAACTGATAAAATGGACACTAGTGTGCATGGATTTGTTCTAAGGGACAGTAAAACAATTTAAATCTACACTAACCAAAGAATATAGTACAGATTCTTGAGGTGGGTAAAATACCAAAAAAGAGATGCAATCAGTAAATATGTTAGATAATTTTAAGTTTGAAAATATATGTGCATATATATTATATGTAAAATAAAAATAAACACTTAAATATATGATGAAAATATATACTTTGTTGAAAAATTATACACATTGTGGTGAAGAAAGGATATCCAATTATTGAGAATATATTGTTTCATTCTTGAATGATATATAAAAAAATAAGTCACTTAAAGAAAATTATGTTTCTTCACACATTATGTAAAAATGTTTCCCAGAAACCGGATTGTAAACTAGATTGTAATCTAATTAGAAATATAATTGTGTTAAAAGGAAAAATAAATTTAGTGTGTTCATTGTTAAGGAAAATATTTATTTAATATATTGAGGATGGCAGTGTATGTATATTTTTCTCTAGCAAACAATAAATCCAGTAGTAATAAAAGAGATGTTTTATGGGCTACTGTAAATAAAAAATATTCTGTATTGTAATTACTTAAAATATACTAGATAAAATATTTACAATACAACACAAATAAGGGATAAAGGATTATTATACATTTGTCTAGATGAATATTCTTATATATTAACAAGAAAAAAATTGGGTAAAAGCTATGAACAGACCTTTCATGGAAGGAATCAAAATGACTAATGAGTATAGGAAAACATATTCAAGTAGCAAACAATGAAATTCAATTTATTTAAAATAAGGAACCATTTGCCAAATTTAAATGATTAATAATACCCATTTCAGGTGAATTTGTGGCAAATGGACCCTCTCATACCATGGTTAGATTTGGGAGACGGGATTTCTACAAAATGTTAGCATAGTAATCTAACATTCAATTTTAAATGCATGTACTTTTCAATGTAGCAATTTTTCTTTGACTCAGCTAATCTAAAAAATTAAAAGCAACAGTAGTATGTAGGTACAAGAATGATTTTTATATAAGTTGTGTAAAATAGTATGAAATTTGACCTGAATCATTATTAAAATTGATGAATAAATTATCATATACCCTTATGGCAAAAATTATTAATCTATTGAAACAATAAATTTATTTACATATATTGTCCTCAAATATGTCTAAGATGTCTAAAATGAAAAACATCTGAAGTAAGATACAGAGAAGTTCGTATTTGAGAAATATATATGTGCATGTATGTTGCATAAAGATAGAGGTGAAACTTAAAGTACACTGAAAGATTAAAACTGGTCATTTCAAAAGTCTGTGGTGAGAAAGGCAATTAATATTTTATATTCCTCCTCTGTATAATGTGTTTTTAATAATAAATACACAGTATATTAAGATATCAATAACAAAAGAAATTAAAGAGAAACAAATTAGAGCCAACATGAATGAGTAATTTCTATTTTGCAACATTTTAAATGGCTTTTCTACATACATGATCTCTTTCTCTTTCAAAAATCCTTGAAGCAATTATTTCTAATATGCTAATTTTATGACTGACAAAAACAAGACTGAGAAAGCTTAAGAAGTTTCTAACTACAGGTGCTTTACATGCTGAACATGGGCCTCAAACTCTGATCAGTCTGGCTTCATGTGGTTCATGGATTTAGCAGATGAAACAGGGACAGATTCTGCTAATAGATCCTGTATAAAATGAAATTATTAGGTTTTGACCAGAGAGAAAAAAGCCTTGTCACCGCCCATTAAGTAAGGGGATATTCTAAAAATTATCAAATGCATTAAGTCTAAAATAGCATAGTCCTCCTCTGCAGGAGTTAGCAAGTTTTTATGTATGTCATGAAAGGCTTTCTTTTTTATAAATGAAAAAAAAAAACTTAAAATAAAAATCCTAGTCAATTTAAAAATGAAAAATTTAAGCAATTGTTTTAATAAGACATAATCATATATTTTCTCTTTGTTTAATAAGGATTGCACTTAATGTGATTTTTGCATAGCTTTTAAGGCTACAGTTTTGTTTGTAGTTTTGTAGCAAAGATTTTTTTGACAGTTGTTGAGTAAAATACAGGTAAAATAATGTTTGCTTAAAACAAAGCTTACTGCCATTTGCAGTGACATGGATGGTACTAGAGGGTATAATGCTAACTAAGTGAAGTACGTCAGAGAAAGACATATCACTCATATGTGGAAGTTAAGAAACAACTGATGAACATAGGGAAAAGGAAGTAGAAATAAAATAGGATAAAAACAGAGAGGGAGACAAGCCATAAGAGACTCTTAACTCTAGGAAACAAACTGAGGGCTGTGGAAGGGAGGTGGGTGGGGGATGGGGGTAATTGGGTGATGGCGTTAAAGAGAGGAGGAGCTTATTGGGAATTGTTGGGATGAGCACTGGGTGTCATATCCAACGGGATGAATCACTAAATTCTACCCCCAAATTAGTAATACACTATATGTTAACTAACTTGAATTTAAATAAAAACTAAATATTTAAATAAAAACAAAATAAAGCTTGCTGCTGTTTTATTCAAGACTGCCTTTTTCAGATGAACTATCTGTACAATTTTAGTAAATTAATATTGTGGTTTAGAATTACATGACTATCTCTAATTATGGTAGATTGCATTTATAATTCCTATCAAAAAGCTCATTCTGAAATTAGGAAATTATATTTATAATCCCCAGTGTGTTAGCACTGTTATAACTATAGATGAATTTAACCTTTTAAACTTACAGATTTTTTTTTTGCCTTTTACATAAAGTAGTTGCAATAAAAAAAAACTGTGAGAAAAAATACTGAATATTTGTAATTATCATCATCTACTCTATTGAAGAGATTTTCACCATTTGCCTAAACAATATTATCATAAATTCATTTCTCTCCATTTCTATCTGCAAGGCATTTTCTATTTTAAAATGCCATCACAGTATTTCATTATAACATTTCTTTTTCAAAGGAACAGGCACTGCAAGAGTTGGAGTAAGTCTCCCCAAATCATTCCGTTCCAAGTTGTGACCTAAGATCTACCTCTTGAGTATAGTAATCCTGCCTGATACAAAGTGTTTTATATTCTATGGTCTTAACATGTTTTGAAAGTTCTATTTCTTATACAAATGGTGGAAAAATAGAAGTCTAGCTAGACTAAAGCTTTAAGGAAAGTTATGCTTTTTGCTACACATTTTAATATCACAAAGACATATTTTTCTGTATCTTTTTTAAGTTTTAACTAATGCAATTGTTTTCCTTACTCTCCAGTCACAAAAACTGCCTTTTTAAAGGGTATGTGTGTATTAAATGTCCAATGAGCTACAAATGTGATTGAAGAGTTTAAAAGATTGACTTGACCTGTCTAGAATTCTTTTATTGGCAGCTTTGAATAAATCTAGTTATACATTATATTTAGATAGGGCTTATATTTACATCCATTTTTAAACGATTTTATTTATTCATTTGAGAGAGAGAGAGACCACAAGTAGGCAGAGACAGAGAGAGAGAGAGAGAGAGGAAAGCAGATTCCTGCTGAGCAGAGAGCCCGAAGTGGGGCTCAATCCCAGGACCCTGAGATCAGGACCTGAGCTGAAGACAGAGGCTTAACCCACTGAGCCACCCAAATGCCCCTATATTTACATCTTAAAGCAAGTTTGCAAAATGTGTCTTGCTTCCATTTCCCTTTCTCTAGTCCTGGCAGCTATGGCTTACCAATTACAGCTAGTCTATCCCATTGAATCCATATATGGGTTTAGGCCACTTCCAACTTGGATCTCTAAAAAAGTCCATTTCTACTAATCAATTGGTATTGACTAGTGAAAGTACATACATTTGTCATTTCTCCTATTAGGTCTCAGTCATTCTTCATGTAATAGCAAAAATATGATTTCTGGAAATTAAAGTGTGTGAGCTACAACACCTAATATTTCCACTTGCCATTCATTGTTTCTTTTAACCAATTTAATTCTAGGAAGAGTTTCAAACTTTATAAATGGGGAATCTGAGAACTAAAGAAATTAGATATTTTATCCCTTAGAGCATAGAGTGCTAAAAATACATTCAGATTTTCAGGTGTGTATGTGGAGAGGTTACTATAATGTATTTACTGAACATTCCCTGCCTCAAATAATTAATTTGTTATCTTCTGAAAATTTCTTTAAATTAAATATATATTAAATGTAACATCTAAGGAAAAAAAACAGTAACCATCATGTGCCAGACATTAAATTATTTATTTCATTAGTTCTTTTTTCATAGATTTAGAAAAACAACATTCTGTATTATTACCTTGAATGCTTTGGCTAGATTTTATTTCAGAGAGCATTTCTATAAATGATGGCCTTTGACATTTTTTAAAAATTAAGGATTAAAAGGGCCACTAACTTTAAGGATTGGTAGATTAGATCTAAGTTCATTAAACTAGGATAGACTGCTCTCCCTTTCAAAATAGCTTAAAAAGTTGCGATCTGTTAAAATATTATAGGATAGATAGGAAGACCCAGTAGAAAAATCACAAAAGTTTATGAGCATAAGTATATTTTTGTTAATTTATATTTTGCCTCCAACATTTGTTGCTTCTTCTACATTTTTATGAAGGCTGCTATAATGTGATCAGAGAGTTTTGTAATATTGACAAGAGGCAGTGTGAAAGTCATGAATATAAAAAGACTGCTTTGGGACAAAGTTAAAGAGAAATTGATGGCTTTAATAATGTCAGAGACAAAAGGCATTGGACAAGCTCAGTAGTGTTTAAAATATTTATTAAACTCTGTCTGTAATTTTTCATAGGAAAGTTGCTTTAATGACAAAGGAAGTCATAATACAAACAGAACAATCCAGATGCCGCTGTGAGTCAGCACTACTTCAGAGGCATTTATATTCTTACCCTCAAGCTTTCTTAGAACCTCCTCTAACAGTTGCAGCTGTGTGAATAATTTGTGGAAGAGCAGTGATAGAATCCTTCAAAAGAATACAAGATAATAGTGTTGAGAGAAAAAAAATATACCCAAATGTTCAGTTGTTTACATACCAGTGACCTGACAATTCACCTTAAATTCATTTTTGTTTTCAGTTAGATTACAGTCACTGTATTGGGTCAGTGATCTCTGCTTCCTGATTCAAAAATCAGGTTTCCGAAGTACGCAGGTTATGCTGTTTTTATACATTCTGGAACAGTGCAGCAATTTCTAAAGAAAGATCACAGAATGAACGTGAAAGAATGAAAAATCAGGGCTTAGTATTATAGATAGCTATTTTTTCATAAAATCATTTCTAATACTAGATTAGAAAGATGATTAGGTTGTATTAAGTAATTCCTACTATTGAGAAAACACTTATTTTTAATACAATGAAGTTATTATAGACCTTTAAGAAATATATCCACCAACTTTAGTACCAAGTTTTATATGTATTAATATTATTCAATACTTTATGGTTTTGAGCTGATAAATCTTCACAACTGATTCCATAAAGACCCCAAAGTTTCCAGGAAGAAAGACCTAGAAAAATACACTAGTTATATTGTATTTTCTTTAGCTGAATTGCTTTTTGATTCTAAACTTAATATTTACTATCAGAACCCCATTTTTTTAATTTATTTTATTTTATTTTATTTTATTTTATTTTATTTTATTTTATTTTATTTTATTTCTTTTCAGTGTTCCAGAATTCATTGCTTATGCACCACACCCGGGGTCCATGCAATACAGGTCTTCCATAATACCCACCACCAGGCTCACCCAGCCCCACATCCTCCTCCCTTCCAAAACCCTCAATTTGTTTCTCAGGTCCACAGTTTCTCATGGTTTGTGTACCCCTCCAATTTCTCCCAACTCACTTCTTTCCATCTCCCAGTGTCCTCTGTGTTATTCCTTAAGCTCCACAAATAAGTGAAACCATATGATACCTGGCTTTCTCTGCTTGACTTATTTCACTCAGCATAATCAACTCCAGTCCTGTCCATGTTGATACAAAAGTTGGGTATTAATCCTTTCTGATGGAGGCATAATACTCCATAGTGTATATGGACCACATCTTCCTTATCCATTCGTCTGTTGAAGAGTATCTTGGTTCTTTCCACAATTTGGCCACTGTGGCCATTGCTGCTATGGACATTGGGGTACAGATGGACCTTATTTTCACTACATCAGTATCTTTGGGGCAAATATCCAGTAGTGCAATTGAAGGGTCATAGGGAAGCTCTATTTTTAATTTCTTAAGGAATCTCCACAGTTTTCCAAAGTGGCTGCACCAACTTATGTTCAAACCAACAGTATAATAGGGTTCCACTTTCTCCACATCCTCTCCAACACTTGCTGTTTACTGTATTGTTGATTTTGGCCATTCTAACCGGTGTAAGGTGATATCTCAGTGTGGTTTTGATTTGAATCTCCCTGATGACTAATGATGAACATTTTTTCATGTGTCTGTTAGCCATTTGTATGTCTTCTTTGGAGAAGTGTCTGCAGAACCCCATTTCATTTTAATTTCTATAACTAGTTAAAAAGTATTAGCCTTAAGTATGTATTTTTAGAGCAACTAGTCCTCTGTACACAGTATCTTATTATTTATACTTTATGCTCTAAGAACTATTAGGTAAATTAAATGCAGATTTATTTTATCAGTTTAATACAGTCATATGATGATATTTATCTTACCTGGCTTATGGAAAGAAACAGTTCAGTTTCCTTGAAAAGTTGTAACCGTTTGAGATGAATTATTAATACCTCTCCAAATTTCTATAAATGCACTGATAATTACTTGACCTTCACATTTTAAAATATAATTTTCAAGGACTCAAATATACCTTATATATAATGGCTAAAACACGTAATTCAGATTTTATATTTGGGTTTCAAATCAACAAATTCCAGTAGTTATGTGAATGGGAACGCTTATTTTATGGTTGGTACCATATAATACAATTTAGGGTAAGAATCTATTTTTCCAGGGGCACCTGGGTGGCTCAGTGGATTAAGCCACTGCCTTCGGCTCAGGTCATGATCTCAGGGTCCTGGGATCAAGTCCTGCATCGGGCTCTCTGCTCAACAGGGAGCCTGCTTTCCTTCCTCTCTCTCTGCCTGCCTCTCTGCTTACTTGTGATCTCTCTCTGTCAAATGAATAAATAAAAAAAATCTTTAAAAAAAAAAAGAATCTATTTTTCCAGTGTTTATTTTGGCTAATTTCAAAACCTGAGCTCAATACCCAATCAACATGTTAGTGTATAAAACAGAGCATGTAAGAGATGGAGAGAGAAAGTCATTTACCACAATATGCTACACACAGAAGTTGCTCAATAAATATTTCTATATTATCCTAAAATTCAGAATAAATAGATCACATTTTATATGTTTCTTAAATTTTATTCATAAATAAAATTCACATATTTAAATCCTTTCATATCTGTTCCATTTTAAGTGACAAAAACTTATTTGGTTATATTTTATGGGATGCTATTGAACAATATGCAATAATCACTACTTACATAGATATCATTTGACTTTATTAGATAATATTATATCAAAAAAACTGCTTCAAGAGTAAATTTGTGAGACATTGGATATCTTAGGAAATTTTAAGTACATAGACACTTACATTTAAATATTACCTTTTTCCTTGAGATATTGGGAGCCTTATTTAAATATTTTCATGGTAGCACATGCAGATTGGATTCTAAATCCAATGTGAAAACGCTTTGATCCTTTTCATCAGTTTCTTTATTCATGCAATAGCAACAGCAAGGAAAGACAAGTTCATAGAGTGCACCTCCTAACTAAAAATGACTGTAACAAATGGCTTGAAATGTTCTCTGGAGGATTATTGACTTTTTAATTCAGGCTGCCATCAATCCTCATTTATATTTCATAATATGTATCCCGGGAAAAATAACCTATTTTAAAATGTGTAGCTTGTCACGGAGGTTAAATAGTTGTTATGCCAATCACTTATCCTTCAATTTTGTGTAAGTTAAGAGATATTTTTCAGACCATCACTTGATACCAATATACGAAGCATATTATATGAGTATTATTATTATTTTTTTAAATATGATAGTGTCTATTTGGGTATAAAAGTTCAATGTGGCAAAAATTATTATTCATTGTTTTCCTTTCAGTTCACATGCAAATGTTTCAATAAAGTAGAAAACAACTAGGAACACAAGAGGAAAATGAATATCTTATTGGAAAAGTTGTCCTTAGGGAACTATTAGTGACAGTATACGTGACCTATATAATATCTACATTTTTAAATATAAATGATGTAGAATCTATTGTTATCATTTAGTTGATTGATGTGCTTCGTTTCAAACTAATTTCAGTATACTTAGGTCATCTCAATGTTTTGCTATTCCAAAGAATGTTGTAAGAAACCTTGGCCCTTGCTTTAGCTATAAGTTTTATGGCAAGATACATTTTCTTCTATTAAATGTTTATTGAGAGAGTAGTTTTCCATTTTGGCACTCTATGTAAGTCTTTTTAAAAAGCTCATCTCCTAACTCCTGAGTTGTTAAGAGATAAGAGATTAGGTCTGAGTATTTGAAAAAATTCTCTTTACTCCAGATCTTATGGTAATGTGGCTTGGCTGGAAATATATTATTCTCTTTAAAAAGTTATTAACTTGAGCCTCCAATATAATAAAATGATACCAAAAATACTCTGTCCTTTTATTTTTTTTATTTTTTTTTACTCTGTCCTTTTAGATGTAAATTAAAAGCCTAAATTTGTGCTCTATGTTACTAAGAAAGTATGTGCCAAAATTTTATGAGGACTATTTTTGAAAATATATTTCAAAATACACCTTTTAAGTAGTCATCAAGGTTAAAAAAAATTAAAGAGCCTGGTTTTACTCCTCTTATTGTTCTGGATGTTTGTGCATACTGCATTTGTTCTGACTTATATTTAGGAGAGGGTGAAAGAATACAGCAAAAATCTAGTGCTTGGAAATTTGGAAGTTTATTACATTTCTGTTTCAGAAACTATTAAAGGCAATTCACAAAACAAAGACCCAGCTTCAATTTGAAAGGATTACTGGGCATTTCCAAGTACCACTTCCTTCCCTTTGTCTCCATGTAAGAGCTGATATGAGTCCAGTTTAGGACCTCTAGTGTATAGCCAGAATGAAAGTGCCAGTAGGATGATCTGCGTATCTGTAGTCCAGTGGTGGCTTCAAGACTTGTCTCTTGGATTGAATTGCTTTTATAACTTCAGTAGACCTAGAAGGCTGACGTTTATTCATTAGTCAATCTAACTTGTGTATACAATGGCTAGAAAAAACAGTGCTGAAATTAACTTGGGTCTCAAGTTGAGAGCCTAAAGAGAGTCTCAGTCTGATTTTTGATTTTGCATCTTTGACAGGCATTCCATTGGGTGAAAAATAAAAGAAACCAGGCAGTTCAAAGTATATTAATTAACCAAAGAGCAGGATGGTCCTGATGAACATTCCTGTCTGTTGTCTTTTGCTAAGAGAGTTTCAGCAGAAAATTCTTGCACTGAGAACCAGGATGTTTCTCCACATTTACCAAGTCATATTCTTACTAAGGAAAATGCAGAGTACATATGTTCTCATGGTCATTCTAAATAACAAATGCTAAAGTGTGAGTGTGAATAAAATATATGTGTAATGTGTCTGTAATACGCATTCTGTGGAACACTTCTTGCTCTATAGTGCTTTTGTCACTCAACTATGTAAGGGGATATAAAGATTAAATAAGGTAAAACCTCTTCAACCAAGAAACTTGCTATACATATTAGCAAACAATAAATTATCCTAAAACTTAGTGGCTTAAACCAACAAACATTTTTTTTAATCTTATGAGATAATAACAGGAAAATAGAGATATGAGGTGATAAGTAGAGAAATAAGACAACTAAGGAATTTGAGAACAGCTTAGCCAGGTGGTCCCTGTATTAGACCTTTTTGAGGTTGCAGTTTCTTTGGAAAATGCATATTTATGTACTTTGGGCATTTTTAAATTGCTTTTTCTGTTAAAGTGCATGAGTTGTATATTTTAGATATTGACCACTGTCAGATAATCTGGTTTACAAATAGTTTCTCCCATTCTGTAGGTTCCCTTTCCATTATGTTGACAGTTTCCTTTGCTATGGAGAGGGAGTGATTTGCCCTTTGTTTCTGGGTTATAACAGCTTAGTATATATTCTGGATACTACTATGTTATCAGATACAATCTGCAAATATTGTTTTAATCTGTGAGTTGTACATATACTTTCATGATAATGTGTGTCCTTTGATGCACCCCCCAATTTTAATTTTAATGAGGTTCAATTTATTGATCTTTCTTTTGTTGCTTGGGTTTTGGAGTAATAATATCTAAGAAAACAGTAAAACACAAATTCAGGAAGATTTACCTTTAAGTTTTCTTCTAAGTGTTTTATTATTTTAGCTCCTACATTTAGGTTTTTTACTAATTTTGAGTTAAATTTTATATAAGTTGTGAGGTAGGAGTTCATGTTCATTCTTTTCTATACGGATGTTGTTTCAGCATCAATTCTTGAAAAGACTATTTCTTGGCATTTATTGTAAAATCAATTAATTATAGATTAATAGGTTTTTTCCTGCATTCCCAACTCAATTCTATTTCATAGACTTGAGAGTTTTTTCCTTATGCCAGTATCATATTGTTTTGATTCCTATATATATACTATACACGTACTTTATAGTATATTTGGAAATTGAGAGGTATGAGACCTCCAGTGTTACTATTTTTCAAGGTTGTTTTGGTTATTTCAGGGGTCCCTTGTGATTCTATAGAAATCTGAGGATTAGCGCTTCCATTTCTGCAAAAAGAAAAAAATGCAGTTGGAATTTCTGTAAGGATTACATTGTATTTATAGATCAATTTTGTAGAGTATTGTCATCATACAATTCTTACCAGTTCTTACTATCCTACTAATTAATTATTTCAATTCATAAACTCATGACTTTTCATTATTTTTTTTAAATATACTTCAACTCATTTTGCCGTGTTCAGTGTGAAAGTCTTGCACCTCCTTGCTGAAATTTATTTCTAAATATTTTATTTTTTGGATGCTTCTCTAAATGAAATTGTTATCCTGATCTTTTATATATGCTATGGTAAGGAAAAGATTTTCATTGTTCCTCATTTTTATATTCATTTATTTATTTACACAATTGAATTCTTTTTTTTTTTAAAGATTTTATTTATTTATTTGACAGAGAGAAAGATCACAAGTAGGCAGAGAGGCAGGCAGAGAGAGAGGGGGAAGCAAGTTCCCTGATGAGCAGAGAGCCCAATGCAGGGCTCGATCACAGGACCCTGAGATCATGACCTGAGCTGAAGGCAGAGGCTTAACCCACTGAGCCACCCAGGTGCCCCTACAATTGAATTCTTTAAGTCTTTTTAAATTTCTTATGTTTTTTGTAATTGTTCCTTATTTTAATGCTCAAATTTTCTCATATTTGACAAATAAAAGTCCCTTTAGGTTGGCTTCTGTATTTTTTTTTAATGTTTCTATCATATTTTGAAAACTTCTCTTATTACCAACTCAGCTTGTATTTTTCCTGGCACAGTCTCAGAGTAACCTGTATGTACTAAAGGTTACTGGTACAGTTAAAGGTAAGTGGTACATTTTTGCAGATGATGATATTTGGAAACTAAGATTATGGAAATACATATCATTAAAATACATAATTAACAATTTCTCATACTGCAATTTTTAGAAAATCAAAGAATATGGCTTACCGATTCATTTTTTTTTCTCCCATTTCTTTTTTAGTCCCTCCAGTAATCCGGGTGTATCCAGAGAGTCAGGCTCGAGAACCTGGGGTAACTGCAAGTCTCAGGTGCCACGCAGAGGGAATACCAAACCCTCAGCTTGGCTGGCTCAAGAATGGAATTGATATAACACCAAAGCTGTCCAAACAACTCACACTTCAAGGTGCTTTTTATTTGCCCTTTTTCCTCTTAAATGACTGTTCAGAAATTTTATACTGAAATTTATAACAGAGTTTACATGACTTGAAAAAAAAAAAAGCTAGTTGATGGCAACCAAATGTCATGTATATGAAAAAATCTATATAGTTGTTCTTAAGACATTTTATTTGAAATAGAGTCCATTAGTATTTTTTGTTTTAAATAATAATGACATAATAATTAGTTATGCTATTATTTCAGCAATAAGTAAAATATTATGCATCTTTTAAGTAATTGTTCTATGAATTATAGCAGAAACGCTGAACAGAATAAATGGATTTCTTCATAGAATACATTTTGAAGGGATCATTTAAATATTTAAATCATACTTTAAAAATGAATCTTAGAGAGTGTCAATAGTATAGAATGCCTTAGTGAATATTTTGTAGCATAAGTTGCAAATGAAGAAAGAAAAAAGTGATACTAAATATGTTTCACACTTACATTGTTTGAAAGGTATTTAATGTTATTATTGAATTTTAACATATAAATATTCAAAGTTTGAATAGTCTAGGATGAGACAGAATTATTATACAGATTATAATAATAATGAATATGTGGTAAGTAGAAAACAAACAAAAAAAACTTTGTAATTCCAAATACCTAAATAATGCAAAAGCAGTTGCATATATGTTGAGTATACCAGTAAGTTTAAAAATGCATAAATCTTAGTTCTACCATCAAGAGTAGAACATGACGAGTCTTTTTATTGGAGTGTCTGTTGTATGACACTATATTCTTTACTGCATGCTTTAAATTCCTTTGATTCATACTACAAGTGAATATATTTTCGTTTTTGCATTATTTGTATAAGCATAGACTTTACTTCTTATTACACTTTAACAGTGAACGTTTTGATAAATGTTTTTAAATAAATCTTTTTGAAATATTAACTATTTTATTTTTGTAAGTCAGAAATGACATATGAAAGTAATTGTGACCTTTAAAACCTAGATTCTACAAATCTCTATATTAGTAGAAGTAAATTCAAGGAATTTACATGTTTACATCTACTGATTACATTTTTAATGTCTATAATCTTAGAAAAGGATTGATCTGATAAACAGTAATTAAAGTGAAGAAAGTCCTAATTAGTTTCTGCCTTTGTCATCTCTTGCCCATTTAATAGCAGCAAACAGTATTAGATGAGCATATTATATCCTTGTTTCTAGGAATACACATAATGGCACATATGAAGGGCTGATTACACTCCAGATTCAATAGTGAAAGGGTGGGGGCCCTTGTAAGGTAGCTATTATCATTTTTTTTTTAATGAGAAAATCACTGAAGTTTTGAGAGAATGAAAAATGAAGAGTGGAGAGCACAACCTAAGAGATAAATCTGGGTGCATAGGCATGTGAAATCCCTGTGGCTTTCTGTATGATTACATGTTACCAAATCCTATAGTTTAATTATCCATTTATTCAACAAATGCTTAGTTAACGATTACATGTAAGGTCTAAGTCTAGGCATGTACTGAATACATCAGTGGATGGGATGATATGTTAATGAGAGGAAGTAAAATCCTAGAAAAGCAGAAATGTTTAATTAGAAGGCAAATCATGATAAATAACACAAGGAGACTAAAAATCAACAAAATGCAAGAGAAAAAGGTGATCCTACATAAAAGAAAGCGAAGTATGGGAAAGAGTTCAACAATATTAAATGCACAGAAAGGTCGAGGAAAGCCACTGAAATGTATTCATGGGTCAGGTGATTAGTTTGACCTTTTGACATTTAGGAAAAACTTTATTCATAGTCATCAATTTTCCTTGGTTTAGAAGAGAGGAAGTAAGAAAGTATAAAAATCTCTTCAGATTTTGAAAGGAGGACAAAAGAAAAGGTAGTTGCTCTTGATGGAAAGGATTAGGACAAATGATATTTTTTTTCTTAGAACATCGAGTGAAGAAATACTAAGAGAGAAAAAATATGTGCAGATAATGGAGGTGGGGAACGATGACTAAATAACTGTAGAAATCATAAAGAAAAGAAAGGACATTTTCTTTGGAAAGAAACAGAGAGCTTCTTTTGAGAAATAAATACATGTGAAGCTGTAGATGGAAATAGGAAGTTGGCTTTACTTGTTTTCTCAGCTTTGACTGGAATATAATTGATAGCATTGTGTAAGTTTAAGGTATAAAATGTGATGATTTAATAAGGATATATACTGAAAAATGATTTGGGTTTACTTGTTAATTACATGTATGCACTTCATGATTTAAAAACAAGGTCACTTGCTTCGGGTGAGAAGGTAGTATTAGGATGGGAAACATCAAACAGAGTAAAGATTTGAAATAAAAACAGAGCAGGAAATGAAAGGCATATACCTGTCAAGGTCAAGTGAAGTGAATACCAAGCATGGAACATCCTGCAAACTGAAAACTGTGAATTTGTAAATTTGCTTATGCAGTTGTCTCTTAATGTACTCAGAAAACTAGATGCAGAGACACTAAGTGCAGAGATACGTCCACTTTTTCTAGTTTTGGCAGTTGGTAAGGTATATGTGTCAGAATGATAAATGGATGAGGAAATTGCTAGTTCTAGCAATAGAGTAGAAAACATCTAGCAATCGCAGATTATGTAGTGAAGGAGGAAGACAGTTGGAGCATGTAGGTTAGGGGGACATACAACAATATTGAGAAACGAACATTTGAAAAAGGAATAAATTGATTTTGATATTTAAAAAAAATCTAGAGAATTTTAGGTTGCTAAGTGTGCGGTTCTTAAGAGAAAGTGTTTTCTTTGGAGAAAGCTATATATCATGCAAAACAAGAAGCTGACACAGGCTTAAAAATAATGTATATTTGGCCCACAGGCCAAATCTGGGAAACGGCCCATTTTGTAAATAAAGCCACTTGGGGGGCTTTGTTTTTGTTTTTGTCTTTAGAACACAGCCACACTCATGTTTTAAAATATTGTTCATAGCTGCTTTCATGCTGCTATGACAGAGGTGAGTAGCGTTAAAGAAACTTTATTGCCTACAAAGCATATCTACCCAGCCTTTAATGGCAAAACAAAACAGAAAAAGCACCCACAACCCTAAACCAAATGGTCAACCTTCTGTTTTGGAGTAGTGATTCTCACCAGTGGATCAGGGAATGGAGGTGAGCAATACCATCTGTAATGTGAGGAAAAGGGTTCAAGTTATCTGAATCATTATTCCTCCCCCAAACACTAACTGCCTCTCCATATCCCATTCAAATCCCTTGAGAGCCACTGGCATTCCCTAGCTCTTTTTCCCATTGGTTTTCTATGTCCTTTCCCCAAACAGGTTTATGGATTATTTCATCACTTATCTGTCTTAAATAGTCATATTACTCTGTCACACATGATGCGTGGTGTTCTTGTGATTGGATAATATGAAACAAACACACACAGAAACAAAGAATGAATGAAAATAAAGTGAAAGAGAGAGAGAGAGACAGAAACCTAAACAAATGAGCACAACGAGCACTGAATTTTAGGGTCTGATAGGTGTCTAGCCCTTGTGTTTTGAATTGAGTGATTTCCATAAGATCAATCTATGAGTTTCTGATTCTGTTCTGAAAATTATGAATTATTTAGGACAATTAAGATATAAAATATGTTAAGGTACCTTGTATATTTCCAACATATTTCCAACACAGTTGGTGGTTAATTATGCTCTAATTTCTACATTAGGAAATCAGATTTTAGCTTAAGAAGTTATTTTATTAAGAGTTATATTCATAATAGCATTCTTCATAATATCATTGTCTTAATGAGGGGACTTACTATTTTAAAGGTAAAACTACTAAAGTAGATCCATCTAAATGAATTACTATGTTGCCCTTAAGAATATGTATTTTTTAAATAACATGTGTGTCTTGAATGAAGAACTAGAAAGTAAAAAAAAAAAAAAGGTACCTTACCAAGATTGAAAAATTGAGCTAATTATTCTCTTAATCCTTTGGTTGTATACTGATTGTATCAATTTATGACTGTATATCAGTATACCAAATATCGTTATAATATTGTTTATGGATATTTCTGGCAAAAGACTGAAATCTTGCAGACAAATCACATGTTATTACCTTTCTCTCTCTCTTTTTTTAAGATTTTATTTATTTATTTATTTGACAGACAGAGATCACAAGTAGGCAGAAAGGCAGGCAGAGCGAGAGAAAGGGAAGCAGGTTCCGTGCTGAGCAGAGAGCCCGATGAGGGGCTCCATCCCAGGACCCTGGGATCACGACCTAAGCAGAAGGCAGAGGCTTTAACCCACTGAGCTACCCAGGCGCCCTACCTTTCTGTTCTCCTTACTTAATACCTTCCTTACCTTATAATTCCAGATGTATAATACGGTCTCAATAATGTACCTAATAAGTGGCAATTGTACTATATTTCATGATGTAGCTCACTGAATATCTTTATGAAAAGTCTTTTTATCCATATTCTTCTGTGTATGAACCATATTGCTATTATTTTAAAATTTTGTAAAGTGGATTCTGAATACTAAAAATAAATATATAAGTGGAATTATGGTCATCAATATGACATACACATGAAATGCAGGAAATAGGAAATAAAGGTAAAATATGAAGCTTGTGCATTTGACATAGAGTTTTGGGCTCTCAATAGAATGACAACACAGTTTATGAAACACTTGAATGATTTTGGAATAATTTGGCATGTCTCCAAAGCATGGAAGTAGGAAGGAAAACAGTTTAATTACGACAAGCTAAGAGAACTGCTTGACTGTGTAATCGGAAAGCACTGTACCAAAACTGAAATCATAGTTTACAAGTTGCATTTGCCTTCTGTTTTCAGCAAATGGCAGTGAGGTTCATATAAGCAATGTACGCTATGAAGATACAGGAGCATACACTTGTATTGCCAAGAATGAAGCAGGAGTGGATGAAGACATCTCTTCTCTTTTTGTTGAAGATTCTGCTAGAAAGACCCGTATGTATACACCTGCAGTGCACTTACGCACACACGTTGTACTCTACAATTAAGCTTTTTATTTTCTTCAAAAAGCAAAAGCACCAGAAAATTTGGCAAAATGAAGAATGCATTAAAAAAATTCAAGCATAAGAAATATAAGAATCTAAAAATATTAAAATCAGATTTATGAATTAAACAAGCTTGTGAAATTTTTAATACAACACTAGAATGATTTTATTTCCTTTGCAAGTAGTACACTGTATTTCAGGTCCTGTCTTCCCATTCACACATAGACGAATTTAACTTGCCACAAAATCCCTCTCCCAAACGACATGGGCATTTCAAGGTTCCAAGATACAGCAAAGAGGGATCCTATAGGTTTAATACATTCATATCTTTCTTTTTCTCTCAGTTGCCTTGCAGTCAGTGGTTCATGAGCCCTAGAGCAGGGCTTCTCTGCAGTAAGCCCTATGGTTACTGCCACTGTAAGACACTCACAATAAGACATCAATCCCTGGGGTGTTTTCTCCATTTAGGGCTAGAAGTCCTTTTCCATTGCTGTACATGTTTCCCAGTTATACCATCTAATAAGACAAAAATGTATCATTCTTAAAAAAAAATTGTTACCTAGTGAAAGAGGTATGGATAGGGTAGGGATGATATAGATGGATTTTTAGTTACAGCTAAATTTCTTGGGCCTCAAAGTCCTCCTATAGCATGTATCAAATGAACGTTCATTGGACATCCCGCAGACACTTACTTTCCTCAGTCTGCGTATGCCATGGTTTGATTGTTTTAGGAGTGGGTCTGGATGTATTTGGCATGACTATTTTCTTTGCTTCTCAGTCTGATTTGTTATATTCACAAGTCTTATTAATCTAATTCGTTGCAAGGGTCCTGATATTTGGAGGACTCTAGTTTGGCTTGCTTATTTCTCTGAACCAAGTTTTTGAAAAAGGGTAAAGCATTGTCTTGGAATCTTATTTCTCTTTAAATCAGTGAGTACATGAAATATTAGTGGATCCCATGGGGAAGAAGGATCTTATCTAACTCCTGACTACCAATATATTTTTGTCTATATTTGGTCTGTCTAGGACAATGATCGTTACAAACAAATATTTAAAAAGAAAATTCTTAAGGTAGAAAAACAGAAAAGAAAGATGGATTTAATAACCTGGGTAAGGTCTACCATAATTTTTCTACTCCTTTTATATATTTCTGCTAAATATCAATTTGCAATTCACTTTCTGTTAAAAAATAACTTTAGGTGACAAGTAATTAGATACTTTGGCTTTCTTTGTCCTTTATGATGACATTTGTGACACATTTTAATTTCAACTTTCTATACTGATTTTCTTTTACTGTTGGTCAAGTAATTTTTTAATATATTTCCTTAGTTACAGGAATAAAATACTTAGCCAGAATTCCTTTAGTGGGTTAATCACTAAGAATTTGCCAGCATGTAAATTTGAGGATAATTTTAAGGAAGATTTAAAATAATTTGATTCATACACTTAGTCATATGAATGTTTGTTTAATTGTAAACAGCTTCTGAAATCATGTTTTTATATTATTTTACTTATTACTTTAAGCTTTTAGGTAAAAATAATACATTTTAAAAATTATTTTCATTAACACATAATATATTATTTGCTCCAGGGTTACAGGTCTGTGAATCATCAGGCTTACACACTTCACAGCACTCACCATAGCACATCCCCTCCCCAGTGTCCATAAGCCAACCACCCTCTCCCAACCCCCCTCCCCCCAGCAACCCTCAGTTTGTTTTGTGAGATTAAAAGTGTCTTATTGTTTGTCTCCTTCCCGATCCCATCTTGTTTCATTTTTTCCTTCCCTCCCCTCAAACCCCCTGCCCTACCTCTCAAATTCCTCATATCAGAGAGATCAAATGATAACTGTATTTTTCTGTTTGACTTATTTTGCTCAGCATAATACCCTCTAGTTCCATCCACATTGTTGCAAATGGCAAGATTTCATTTCTTTTGATAGTTGCATAGTATTCCATTGTGTATATATATATATGTGTGTGTGTGTGTGTATACACACACACACACTACATCTTCTTTATCCATTTTTAATAATTTTTGAGATTGCATGGTATTAAAATAAGAGATAACATTTTTTCAATTTTAGTAATTCAGGCCTTACAACATCTATATTTATAGAACTTTCAAAGTCATGTTATAGGAAAATGGAAGTGAAAGATTTGGAGGATTTTGTTCGTCTGGATACAAATTATTTGTAGATGTTCCTTATGTATTTAAATTATGTAACATTTTCAGAGAGAAAGGGAGAAAACTAAAGGGTGCTTGGGTGGTTCAGTCAGGTTATGATCCCAGGGTTCTGGGATCACGCCCTGCATAAGTTTCACAGCTCAGTGGGAGTCTCCTTCTCCTTCCTGCTTCTCCCCTCACCCCTGCTCATTATCTCTCTCTTTCTCTCTCAAATAAATAAAATATTTTAAAAAATGAGAGAGCAAACTAACAGATTTCATTTTTTAACTGAATTAACTCATTTATTTTGGTAAGAGAACAGCATAAATTCTATCCTCTTAAGTTTTTAAGTACATGACATTTTTTTGTTAACTATAGACACTGGGTTGTGTAACAGATCTCTAGAGCTTGTTCATCTTGTATAACTTGGACTTTATACACTCTGAACAACTCTTTATTTTTCCCTCCTCCACATCACCTCACAACCACCATTCTATTTTGTTTTATGATATTGACTCTTTTAGACAGTTCACATAAGTATAGTTTCACAGTCTTGGTATTTCTGTGGCTGTCTTGCTTCAATTAGCATGATGTCTTTCAGATCCATTTATGTTCTCATAAATGTTAGGATTTCCTTCTTTTTAAGGTGAAATGATATTCCATTGTATGTATATACAATGTTTTCTTTATCCATTCATTTGTCAATAGATATTTGAGTTGTTTCCATATGTTGGCCATTGTGAATGCTCTTGCAATGAATGTATGAGTACAGATAGCTCTTTGATCATGATTTCAGTCCTTTTGGTTATATTCCCAGAAATTGGGTTACTGGATCATATGATAGCTCCATTGTTATTTTTTGAGATATCTCTATACTTTTCATAATGACTATACCATTTTCCATTACCACCAACAAGGTGCAAAAGTTCCAATTTCTCCACATTCTGCCCATACTTTTATCTTTTGTTATAATAATAACCATCCCAACAAATGTGAGATAATATCTCATTGCAGTTTTGATTTGCATTTCTCATGCTCAGTGAAAATGGTTTCTTGCATTCCATAGGTTGACTTTTCACTCTCTTGGTTTTTGTTGACATGAACACACCCATTTTGGAATTATATGCACATAATTTAAATCTGAATAATACTAAATGAGCAAACTTAGCAGAATATTAGGAGTTACAGAAAAGAAAAAACTGAAATGTAAGAATGTTTGTGAGGTAGCAGACAAGCTTTTCTTGGGATGTCTACTAGTACTCAATAAACTGTCAGAATCCTGTATAACAAAAACAAAACCAAAATCAAATGGAGATCACTTTAGAAAAAGGTGTTGGCTTTTATAACCTACTTCTTAAGGATTGCTCTGGGTTCTCTTCTAGTAATTCCATGGACAAAGACCAATATTGGCTATACAAAAGGCATTTTGGATAGGTAGATATTTTCAAAAAAGCCAAAGGAAACAGTCACAGAGCCACCAGTGATACTTTCATCTTTTTATTTGCACTTATTAAAAAATTATTTACCATTCTGCTTTCGTGAAAAATAAATTCACAGATCATTTTTCCCTTTCAGTAGTGATGGGATACAACATGCATCCAAAAAAGCAGATTGCTATCACAGAAGAGCATGAACTTTGCCATTAGACATGAGTTAGAGTCATTGTCCTACCACATAATAGTTCTATGATTTGGAGCTATTACATAACCTCTCTGAGCTCTAATTTCTTTATCTGTCATGATACGGTACGAATATTAACTCACTAAGGGGTATCTGTGTAGATATTATAGAGCACTCTCCATAGTGCTAGACATAAAGTAGCTCTTCCTCCACTTCATGCTTATTTTATGAAAGTAATTATTTATTCCTTGCAAGAAACATTAACAAAAGTTATTCTTTAAAAACTCGAGAATCTATTAATTTTTAAAATTAGAGTTTCTAAAATGAATGATATATAGAGACAAATAGAGATTGATACAGATATTAAGATATATGTAGAGATAAAAGGGAGAGAGAAAGAGAGAGATGAGTATATATAGACATCTATGCAATTAAATATCCAAATATAAAGATCATTATTTCATTTTACATTAAAACAATTTGACTCAAGTGATTAGAGAATACATTTTTCCTTTAATATAGCTATTAAGATATTTTAAATATCTTGTCACCAGAGTCCACTTTTGTCACAGAATGAAAACAAAAGCTAGGGGCGCCTAGGTGGCTCAGTGGGTTAAGCCGCTGCCTTCGGCTCGGGTCGTGGTCTCAGGGTCCTGGGATTGAGTCCTGCATCGGGCTCTCTGCTCAGTGGGGAGCCAGCTTCCCTTCCTCTCTCTCTGCCTGCCTCTCTGTCTACTTGTGATCTTTCTCTGTTGGATAAATAAATAAAATCTTTAAAAAAAAAAAAGAAAATAAAACAAAAGCTACACTTTACTTCTCTTTACACTAGTCAGTTTATATTCTTATTACATTTTTTAAAATTTTATTTTATTATTTTTTTCAGTGTTCCAAAATTCATTGTTCAAGCACCACACCCAATATTCCATGCAATGTGTGACCTCCATAATACCCACCATCAGGTTCATCCCCCATCCCCCCCAAACCTTCAGATTTTCTCTCAGAGTCCACAGTCTCTCATGGTTTGTCTCCCCTTCCAATTTTCCCCAACTCTCTTCTCCTCTTCATCTCCCAATGTCCTTCATGTAATACCTTATGCTCCACAAGTAAGTGAAACCACATGATAATTGACTCTCTCTACTTGACTTATTTCACATAGCATAATCTCTTCCAGTCCCATCCATGTTGATGCAAAAGTTGGGTATTCATCCTTTCTGATGGAGTCATAATGCTCCATTATATATATGGACCATATCTTCTTTATCCATTCATCTGTCGAAGAGCATCTTGGTTCTTTCCACAGTTTGGCCACTGTGGCCATTGCTGTATGAACACTGGGGTACAAATGACCCTTCTTTTCACTACATCAGTATCTTTGGGGTAAATACCCAGTATTGCAATTGCAGGGTCATAGGGAAGCTCTATTTTTAATTTCTTAATGAATCTCTCTACTGTTTTCCAAAGTGGCTGCACCAACTTGCATTCCCACCAACAGTATAATAGGGTTCCCCTTTCTCCACATCCTCTCCAACACTTGTCTTGTTGATTTTGGCCATTCTAACTGGTATAAGGTGGTATCTTAATGTGGTTTTGATTTGAATCTCCCTGATGCCTAATGATGATGCACATTTTTTCATGTGTCTGTTAGCCATTTGTATGTCTTCTTTGGAGAAGTGTCTTTTCATGTCTTCTGCCCATTTTTTGATGTGATTACCTGTTTTGTGTGTGTTGAGTTTAAGGACTTCTTTATAGATCTTGGATATCAGCCTTTTGTCTGTAGTGTCATTTGCGAATATCTTCTCCCATTCTGTCAGCTGCCTCTTTCTTTTATTGACTATTTCCTTTGCTGGGCCGAAGCTTTTGATCTTGATGAAGTCCCAAAAGTTCATTTTCATTTTGTTTCCTTTGCCATTGGAGACATAGCTTGAAAGAAGTTGCTATGGTCAATGTTGAAGAGGTTACTGCCTATGTTCTCTAGGATTTTGATAGATTCCTGCCTCACGTTGAAGTCTTTTATCCATTCCGAGTTTATCTTTGTGTATGGTGTAAGAGAATGGTCAAGTGTCATTCTTCTACACATAGCTGTCCAATTTCCCCAGCACCATTTATTGAAGAGACTGAGTTTTTTCCACTAGATATTTTTTCCTGCTTCATCAAAGATTTTTTGACCATAGAGTTGCAGGTCCATATCTGGGATCCTACTCTGTTCCACTGGTCTATGTGTCTGTTTTTGTGCCAGTATCATGCTATCTTGGTGATCACAGCTTTGTAAAAGCTGTAAAAGCTTGAAATCAGGCAACGTGATGCTCCCAGTTTTGTTTCTCTTTTTCAACATTTCCTTAGCAATTTGGGGTCCCTTCTTGTTCCACACAAATTTTAGGATTGTTTGTTCCAGCTCTTTGAAAAATGCCGGTGGAATTTAGATCAGGATGGCATTGAAAGTATAGATTGTTCTAGGCAGTATAGACATTTTGACAATGTTTATTCTTCTAATCCATGCTCATGGAATGCTCTTCCATCTTTTTGTATCTTCTTCAATTTCTTTCATGAGTGTTCTGTAATTCCTCAAGTACAGATTCTTTACCTCTTTGGTTAGGTTTATTCCCAGGTATCTTATGGTTCTTGGTGCTATAGTAAATGGAATAAATTATCTCATTTCCCTTTCTATTTTTTCATTGTTAGTGTATAAGAAAACAACTGATTTCTGTGCATTGATTTTATATCTTGCCACATTACTGAATTGCTATACGAGTTCTAGTAGTTTGGGGGTAGAGTTTTTTGAGCTTTCCATATAAAGTATCATGTCATCTGTGAAGAGAGAGGGTTTGACTTCTTCTTTGCCAGTTTGAATACCTTTTATTCCTTTTTTTTTTTATCTAACTGCTATTGCTAGGACTCCTAGTACTATGTTGAACAACGATGGTGAGAGTGGACATTCTTTTCATGTTCCTTATCTCAAAGGAAAGGCTGTCAGCTTTTCCCCATTGAGGATGATATTTGCTATGGGTTTTTCAGGAATAGATTTTATGAAGTTGAGGAATGTGCCCTCTATCCCTATACTTTGAATCATTTTAATCAGGAATGGATGCTATATCTTGTCAAAAGCATTATCTGCATCAATTGAGAGGACAATGTGGTTCTTTTCTCTTCTCTTACTGATTTGTTCTATCACATTGATTGATTTGCAAATGTTGGACCATCCTTGAATCCCATGGATAAATCCTACCTGGTCATGGTGGATAAACTTTTTTAATCTACTGTTGGATCCTATTAGCTAGGATCTTGTTGAGAATCTTGGCATCCATACTCATTAGAGATATTGGTCTGAAATTCTCCTTATTGGTGGGGTTTGGGTATCAGGGTAATGCTGGCTTCATAAAAAGAGTCTTCAAGTTTTCCTTCTGTTGCTATCTTCTGAACAGCTTCAGTAGAATAGGTATTATTTCTTCTTTGAATGTTCAGTAGAATTCTCCAGGGAATCCGTCAGGTCCTGGGCTCTTGTTTTCTGGGAGGTTTTTGGTCACAGCCTCAATATTATTACTAGATATTGGTGTATTCAGGTTGTCAATGTTTTCCTGATTTAGTTTTGAAAGTTTTTAGGTTTCTAGGAATGCATCCATTTCATCTAGGTTGCTTAACTTATTGGAATATAACTGTTGATAATAATTTCTGATGATTGTTTCTATTTCCTTGGTATTAGATGTTATCTCTCCCCTTTCATTCATAATATTATTAATTTAGGTCCTCTCTCTTTTCTTTTGGATTATCTTGGCCAATGATTTATTGATCTTATTGATTCTTTCAAACAAACAAACAAACAAACAAACAAACAAAACACCTTCTAGTTTCATTGATGTGCTCTACTATATCCCTAGCTTCCCTCTCATTGATCTCTGCTCTAATCTTGATTATTTCCTTTCTTGTGTATGGGGTTGGCTTAATTTGTAGTTGATTCTCCAGTTCTTTGAGGTGTAACAAGAGCTGGTATATTCTGTCTTTTTCAATTTTTTTTTTTTTTTTTAAGGGAGGCTTGGATAGCTACGTATCTTCCCCTAGGACCACCTTTGCTGTATCCCATAGGTTTTGGGCTAAAGTATCTTCATTCTTTTTGGTTTCCATGAATTGTTTAAGTTCTTCTTTGATTTTCTGGTTGACCGAACATTCTTAAGCAGGGTGGTCTTTAGCTTCCAGGTGTTTGAATTCCTTCCAAACTTTTTCTTGTGGTTGAGTTTCAGTTTCAAAGCATCGTGGTCTGAAAATATGCAGGGAATAATCTCAGTCTTTTGGTATTGGTTGAGCATTTTTTGTGACCCAAAATGTGTTCTCTTCTGGAGAAAGATCCATGTGCATTCAAAGAGAATAAGTATTCTGTTATTTTAGCGTGGAGTGTTTTGTTTATATCTATGAGGTCCATCTGGTCCAATGTGTCATTCAATGCACTTGTTTCTTTTTTGATTTTCTGCCTGCATGATCTGTTTTTTACTGAGAGTGAAGTGTTAAGATCCCCTACTATGAATGCATTCATATTGATATGAATATCTTGATTAACAGTTGTTTTTTGTAGTTGCCTGCACCCATACTGGGGGCATAAATATTCATAATTTTTAGATCTTCTTGGTGGATAGACCCTTCGAGAATGATCTAGTGTCCTTTTTA
Organism: Mustela nigripes; assembly: GCF_022355385.1. Classification (NCBI taxonomy): domain Eukaryota; kingdom Metazoa; phylum Chordata; class Mammalia; order Carnivora; family Mustelidae; genus Mustela; species Mustela nigripes. Next base: position 140,054,405 of record NC_081557.1, read on the forward strand.
TCTCTGACTACAGTCTTTAGCTTAAAATCTAATTTATCTGATATGAGAATTACTACCCCACTTTCTTTTGAGGCATTCAAGATGCTTCTCTATCCCTTCACTTTCAGTCTGGATGTAGACTTAGGTTCCAAATAGGTCTCTTGTAGACAACATATGGACAGGTCCTGTCATTCTATCCAATCTACAGCCCTGTGCCATTTTATGGGAGTGTTTAGATCATTCACATGGAGAATGATTATTGAAAATTATGTGTTTTTTTTTATTTTTTTTTTTATTTTTTAAATTTTTTATTTTTGATAAACATATATTTTTATCCCCAGGGGTACAGGTCTGTGAATCACCAGGTTTACACACTTCACAGCACTCACCAAATCACATACCCTCCCCAATGTCCATAATCCCACCCCCTTCTCCCAAACCCCCTACCCCCGGCAACCCTCAGTTTGCTTTGTGAGATTAAGAGTCACTTATGGTTTGT
>NC_081557.1:140064882-140077683 GCF_022355385.1 Mustela nigripes
GCAGAGAAGAGACGTATTGAATTCCATATAGACAGCAATAAACATGGGGGGAGACTTACAACTTTTGGACTAAATGACACAACATTCTTACGTTGTTTAGCTACAGCTTCAGAGCAATCATCCATTATTTTCTACATAATAGAGCAGTCAGAGTAGTATCAATCACATTTTTTCCCCTTATACTACATTTCCCAGCAGGATGATATCGTTGAGTGAACAATTCATGCAAAGCATCATGTGCTCAGGAGTTTATGTTTTGCTTGTAACCTAATCTTTGAATTGGAAAACCTTGAGTTACAGTGCCCAACTTTGTCAACAAACCTCATGAAGTTTTCTCAGATGAAAAATTGAACTACAAAAAAAGGGCTTCAGAGTAATCTCATTTACAGGTACATTAGGGATAGGGTTTGAGAACTAAGATTTAATGGGGTGATATACAGGGAGGATTTAAATGTAAAGAAGAGTAGAAATGGGCCATAGGGGATTGTAACACATGATATGAAATATATGAGGGGGTTTTAGGCAGAGGTAAATGTTATTCATTTGAAAACGGCTTGCAAGTGGCATAAGCACTTGATACATTTCCATTCCCAAGCGGAGTTCAATTCCCAGATGATAATAATTCATCTTCAGGATTAAGGTAAATGAAAAGCAGTGTAAGCGTAGGCTGCTATTGAAAGCTTTTAAGCTACTGGCTGCATTAAGCACTGAGCACAGATTATATCACAACTTGTTAGGATTTTAGTAAAGGATATGATTAATCTAGTTTAATGTAAATATTAGAACAGAATGTCAGAATATATTGTAATAGTATATACAACTTTACTTTTTATCATTGTCACAGTCAGCATTATATTTGGAAATACAAAGCCTTTACAACCATCCTTATTTTAGAATTAACTTCAGTAAATTAATATTAGTTGACAATTATAAAATTAATTATAAAATTTTCTAAAACAATATTTTAAATGTGTTAAGTTCAATGACAAGATTACTTGAATGTACAAGTTATATATAGAATGCTAATGTAAATTAGTAATATTACAAAAATACAATGACTAATTAATAGTACATGGAATTTAGAAATATGGTAAAATGTAGCCATTCATACCTAAATATTTCAAAAGATAATGTGAATGTTTAAGATGTGTTTGCCTATTTTGGAAGTAGAGGAAAGGGACTTTGAGAACTTCTTTGGAGGTTCTAGCAGGGGAGTACAACTACTCCTATACCCTTGACCAAAACAGCCCACCTTGATAAGGTCGTCCTTTTCCACTGAGGGTGCAGCTTAGGAAGGATGCACATGTAGCAGACAGGGAGGAAAGGGACACATGCTTAGCCAGTCACATCAGCCGAGTCAACCCTGGCAGTCAATTGGGTGACAGAGAGCCAGATTGCCTACACCTGAAACTAATAGTACATTGTATGTTAACTAAGTAGAATTCAAATAAAAACATGTCAAAAAATAAAAAGAAACTGAAAAGAAGTTGAGTAAAGAATCTTAAAATAGATTAAAACATGGTATGTTTATATATAAACAGTTTGAGTACAGTATTGCAAACTTTGAAAATAGGATATATTCTGATAATATAGAAAAATTAATTAACTCTCTAGACTTCATTTGCTTCTTATTTTTATTATTTTATTATTATTATTTTTTTTAATTTTAAGTAGGCTCCACACCCAGCATAGGGCTTGAACTCAAGACCCTTTGATTAAGAGTCCATGTTGTACTGACTGAGCCAGCCAAGAACTCCTTTACTTCCTATTTTTAAGAATAGAGAATATCTATTTCCAAAAGGCAGTTGTATAGATTTTTTAAAAATATTTATTTATTTGAGAGAGAAAGTGTATGTGTGTGAGTGGGGGAGGGGCAAAAGGAGAGGGAGAGAGTGAATCCTCAAGTATACTCCCAGCTGAGCCCAGAGCCAATGCAGACTAGTTCCCACGAAACTGAGATCGTGACTTGAGCCAAAAATCAAGAGCTGGGTTAGCTGACTGAGCCACCCAGGTGCTCCAGAACAGTTGTATAGATTTAATAAGAATATTTAAGCAGAATCTTATTGATGTCTTCTGAGGCTAGAAAGATAATGTAAGTAGAGGAGCATAGTCTGTAAACCAGTACAGTGAGATAGGTAGAATAATAAGGAATAATAAAAGTCCATAGTTAAAGATAAGGTGTGCCTATGATAACCAGTGTGAAATTTTAACCCTGATAGTTATAAGCTAAGTGCTTGAATCAAAAAGAATCAAATAAAAACAAATATTTCAGGAAGAATGAAATAAATCTATAAGTGAAAAAAATCATTTTTTAAATTTAACATTCACTGAATATTATTCTGCAGAGAAGCTATACTAAAAACATTTAAAGCAGAATGAACAATTCATATACCTTTTGAAAAGTCTCCAAGCCTATTTATTTAATATTTGTCACAGACCTTTACGTGACAGTAAACTTAGTGTGAAATAAAATGCACTTAGGATAATCAGACTCATGTCAAGGTTAACTGTGCTTGATAAGCAGTTATTATTTTATGAGCTTTTATTATTTATCATAAATTCTAATATTCATAGTCTCAATTTGCCCAATGACATTGTCACATCCTGTGATATAACTTGTTCCATAAATCTTTTCATCTGTTGACCCAGAACACACTGAAATTATCTGCCTTGTGATTTCCATATCTGAAGGCTGTATTTTTAAAATAAAATCCTTTTCAATGTCATTAAATAGATCTAACACATTGCTATTCCATTTTTGCACAATAGTAGAGACTTGTTATGTGATCTGAATGTCATCAGATTGACAGGTTTATAACAATCCTAAGGAATCGGGCATCTTTTTTGCCTAGAAAACAAAGTAAGACTCAAAGCTTGTTTAGTTTGATTTATTGTGCACATTTCATCTGCCAGGCATTATATATCTTCATTGGAATATTCTCATCTCATCTCATATTACACAATGCCAATTTGCCTAATTTATTTGATGATAAATTAGGCATGCAATGGTGACATCTTATTTATATTACTTCAGGCATGTAGACTAAATAAGCTTCTAAACAGTGACAGTGCTGTGCATAAAATCTCTATGACACTCTTAGAAAATCTACATATTAGTATTTTGTTGGTGGTGGTCAGGTAAGAATGTTAGAACTCACTTTAAAATTCTATAATTCCAGAGGCTTTAAGCTTTGTGATTCCTTCGCAAAATAATTGTGCACTTAGTTTCAAAAAGGGTGTTAGAATTATCATCACTCTGTGATTTCTTAGAATTCTCTGATGTAGGAATTTGGTTGGAAACAGTGTAAATGTGTGAAACATTACTAAAATAAATGTGCCCTTCAAATGCACAGGCTCTGGGGTGAGGGGCTGCAGTGACTTACCTTCTTCAAGTTTTATAAAATCTAATTTATGCCATACATTTTTATCAACTGTCTGCAGAACCAGATTACACATTTGTGTGTCTTGTTGTCCTCTGTTTGTCCAGATCTCTGAATTCTGATTATGAGATGAATATTCTAGGACAAGTGGGTCTGTTTTATTATTGTTCTGCCTCTTTATTTGTTTTACTTTTCAACTTAGTGGATATTTCCATACCTGTGTTACATATGAAATGTAACACTACATATGAAATGTTATTAAAAATGAAAGTCCTTGGTGCACCTGGTGGCTCAGTGGGTTAAAGCCTCTGCCTTCCGCTCAGGTCATGAGCCCCGGGTCCTGGGATCAAACCCCGCATCAGGCTCTCTGCTTAGCGGGGAGCCTGCTTCCTCCTCTCTACCTGCTGCCTCTCTGTCTGTCAAATAAATAAATAAAATCTTTAAAAAACGTATAAATCTTTTTTTAAAAAATGAAAGTCCTTAAAAAAAACATTTTCTATTTCATGCAGCAAACTTGTGTGTCAATATGAATATCTTTGCCTTATATTGGTCTATCTAATACATATTTTTATACTAAACTCTGCTGTAAACCATAATATTTTGGGGAAAATTCTAGTAATAGTGAAATTTTAATATAAAATAAATTATTAGTGAATAAAATATTTCTGTTTTTATCTCAAACCTTAAAAAAATTTTTCAAACGTTTTTCAATAGGAAGTCAAAATATTTCTAGAGACATTTTGGATTCAGATGACTGAGAGTACAATAGAATAAACAAAAATAATATCTTTCCAATTTAATTATTATAATGAAATTTAACTAAAGACTGCATATATATAGAGATATATATATATATATATATATATTTAACTAAAGACTGCATATATATAGAGATATATATATGGACATACATACTATATGTATTACAACTAATATTATATAAATTACAATTATACTAATGTTAATATCAAAGTGTGATTTTAGGGGTGTATTTCAAAAGCAGAGTAAACGTTGGAGGAAACAGTATGATGATGTTAAAATTAAGAAGTTGTGATCATAAAATTTACTCCCAAGATATTGTCAATACAAATACCTGATAAGAATTTAGTCTCATAGGCAGAAAGATAGACAGATGTTAATGAAACAACCCAAAAGAAAACTAGAGCATAATTTTCAAAAGAGCTTTCAGAGACAAGAAAAATAAATAAATAAAATGGCAATATATATCATGACAAGATGTTACTCCTCATTAGGTGTCAAGGAAAAATATCTTATAACCAGAGAGAAATGTCATTTTGCATGCACTAGAATACCAAAAGTTAAAACACTGCATAATAACAAGACTTGGTGAGATTTGAAAAAAAAGGAATCATTATACATTGTTAGTACCACTGCCATCTTTACACCTTTTGGAAAGCAGTTTGGCATCATTATCTATTAGAGTTGATTTCACATATAACTTGGGAGCCAGCAATCTTCATGTATTAAAGAAACATTGAATTGCCATTTGTTCAGAAGTCATTTAAGAAGAACCTGCCATGTACTTAATATTTTTGCAACAGTTTGTAATTTCTTTTTTTATCTGCCTTTCAATTCCATCTGTATTTCTATGGCAACTGAACTAAATTTAATTTAAATACTTTTTACAATGGCTGTAATTTAAATGTGTGTGAAACTGGTTACCCTCCCATCAGCATGAATGTCAGTATTACTTCAAACTTAGCTACTCCTTTCTTAATTATCTATGAGGAAATGGACATTTACAAAATTTATAGTGAATAAAATGTTTCATTGTAAGGAGAACAAAGAAATCTATACAGAACAAACTAGGCATATAACCCAGGTATGATAGGATCGCAGGCACAGAAACAACAAATTCCAACCAAGTTGCATAGCATAGCCCTTCCTTATTGAGGTGATGATATTTGAGCTGATATTTGGTGGCTACCAGGATACTTCCATAGTTGGACACTTAAAAGTATGTCAAACTCAGAGAACCATCATAAAATACATGGTATGTTTCATGAACTTTGTGTAATGTATCACCATAAAAATGCTTGTTGGGAATTTACAATATACATAGTGAGAACAAATCTTTGGGTAGAACCAAACTAAAGAAGGCCTTGAACTGAATGAAAAAGTCAAATTAAGAGTGACTTACATGCTATGTTCTTTCAAAGGGAGAATTTGTATTCAATATTCAGAGATCATGATAAGCATTTTTTTGCTAGATTTTATTGTTAACATATAGGGGACATTTGACCTTCTTTTTTTTTATTGGGTAGAATTAACCAAAATTCTAATTCCCAGCTTAGTTTATAAGACAAACAAGTTTGTATTTAATCTCAAGACAGAATGTGTATTGTGAAAACTCATTACAGCATGCTGGTGGAACACAATTAATGTGAGCATTCGATGCGAGGTTATCTCCCTTTATCCATCTTTTCAAGAGTATTTGGCATAATAGCATTTCCCCAAAGTAGTGTTACATGGTTCATCAGCCTATTTGAACTTCTACGAAGAAAACCAGTGCAATCATAAAGTATTATTTTTCATAATAAATAATCATATTAAAATAGTCAAGGACTAAAATTATGCCTTAGGCAACTTATGCCTATTAATTTGTAATCATTAAATTACAGCAAAACTGACACTGGAAAGATTCTATTATGATAATAGATAGAAGATAATCTACCATCAGCTTAATGCTTTTGTAGCCCTCTGAGCAATCCGTACTTCACCCTGATATAAATATGGTTGGTAGGATGCTGGCCAGATAAAGAAGTCTGGCTATAGCCTAATATGAAAACATTTTATGTGATACGTTAAAAAGTGGTTGTTCTGTTTCTCAATTTATTTTTTGAATATTATTATTTTACCCCAGACTATGTGATTAGCCTCTTATATTTTTAACAAGTGCTTGCTTTATTTTGCCTTTTTAGAGTAAGCTATTATAGAAATTAACTCAATTGGAGACATTTGCAGATATAACATTTTAATGTATCTAATGCTATAAAATTCTTAGCACAGTGTCTAACATATAATGAGGGCTCAGTAAGTATTTGTTTTGATTACAATTATTAATATTATTTGGGGTCAATGATTATTAAGCTTAAATTTTTCTTAAATACTGAACAATGGATAAAAATTATGAAAATGTATAAAAAAATGGGTAAATGTGCTAATGCCATAAACTAGATTTGGGCCCATTCAAGAAAGAGTTCCAAACTAGACATCTCAGATTTATATTTAGTAGCAAAGTACTTTGAAATTCAGATATATTTAGAAATTTCTTACATTTTCATTAACAAGTGTCTCAACTATTTTTTTACTCTTGTATCTTATATGTTCTATCACTTTTTTGTGAAGCTAAGTTATGTTTTTGATTCCCATCCTAACATTTTATCCTTAAGTTTGAAAAAATGCTCCTAGGACATGAAATTTCAGAGTTTCATTCAAGTCTAATAATTATCTTTGCTGCTTCTTCTGGGAGAGTATGGGAAGAAAGATAAGTTTCATAGGGAATAGTAGTAACATATATATTAGTGTATATATGTATATAATATATAATATATATAATTAGTATATTAGTATAATTATATATTATATATATTAGTATAATTATATTAGTATAGTTTATTAGTATAATGTAATATAATATAATATTATATTACATTATATATTAGTATAATATATAATATAATTAGTATATTAGGGAATATTAGTTATATATAAATATATAATTATATTATATATAATTAATTAATTTTATTATTAAATTAATAATGAAACGATGAATTTTTACTATTAATTAATTAATGAGTATTATATATTTAATTATTAATTATATAGATGACTATATGTTATATATAATTATATATATTTATATATATATAACTAATATTCCCTAATATATTAATTATACTAATTAGTATTATATATATATATTTACATAGCATCCTACAAGTCATGTCTCACCACATTTTATTTTCAAGAGGGAGCAATAATTAAAGGTTATACGTGTGCAGAGTCACTGTGATATATCAGGAGGTTTCAGCTGAGAATTCTTTCACATTTCGGTGCCAACATTCATTCTTACCACAGCCATGGGTGGCTACACTGCCGCTACTTGGCCTAGTTTTGTGGTTTTTTTTTGTTTCTCTCTCTGTCATTTCTCTGCTGAACATCTCTGACCTCATTCCCTTTTCTCCATGCCAGTGATTGCAGCTGCTAGAGTGTCACTGCAGTCTGTTGTCTGTTCTGCCCTTCTTCTTCAGTGATGACAATGGAAGGAAGAACAGGCAGCTGGCATTGTTCTTATTAATATAGAATCTTCATGGGATAGGGGTGGAGATGGGAAAGAAGAGGAGAGAGGAAAGACAGGACTGAAGGAGAACAGACCACTTTATTCCTTTTATGGTTGTCCAGCATTTGTTTCTGTGTTGTAACAGTTGTTAAGCAGTGATCCTGCTCCCCGAGGTAGGAATGATGTTTCAAGTAGAGAAGACAGTGTGTGTTAGAATTATATGGCTGATAATTACAATTCCTAATCTTTCTTTGCAGTGGCAGGGTACATTCTTGCCTCCTTTACTCAGTCTTCATGCTTTAATTTCCCCTTCTCACATAATGGGAAAGAACTGTGTTTCTCAAGCTTCTTTACAGACATTTAAAACAGAATGACAGTATTGCCATGGAGAAGATATGAGGCTTCTGGAAAATTAAAGATTTAAATAAAATTATGATCAGGGATTTTAATGTAACAATGTAAGAAGCATGTCAGCCAATTCAGGGAAAAAAATAACTGGGGATGACTGGAGACATTTTTTGGTTTCATTATATTTTCCTCTTTAAATAAATTATTGAACCGATTCTTAGTTTATCACATTAGAGACACGTTTCACTTAGTTCATCTCAATGATATTTTAAAAACATGTGAGTAAAATCCAAGAGTTAGAAGCGTATCTACTGAGAATTTTAGGAAAACATAGACTAGTGACAGTACCATGGAGAGCTGAGAACAAAATCAGGAGTTTATGATGTTGTTTTAGGCAGAAGCTGCCATTCCTTTCCCACTAATGCAAGCAAAATCAAGATGATAATTTTTTGAGCAGGTACTACATTCACAATTAAGTTAAAGAGAAAGAAAACTATCCCAGAAAGGAAAAAAAAAAAAAAAAAAAAACACTTAGAGGGACCTCAGGCTAAAGTTGAATTGGCCAGTGCAAACCAATCTGATTTGATAGGATCACTCTCAATCAACAAAGTGGACATGCAGTGTCCAGTGAACTTGTCTTGGAACCCTCAGGATACTTTCTAATTTAAGAGCACAAATGCTTCCATGATTAAACTGAAATTCTTTTATAAAACATGATTAATTTCTAATTTTCCAGTTAACATTTTTACATCAAAATGCTCACTGCATAGCACAGATATCTGGGTTCTCTATCATGAAATTGTAAAAGAACTAAGATATATTTAAAATGCTTTGAAGAAAATGAATTCAGTTATAGAATTAGTCATCCCTTTAATCCCATTACATGAGAACTTTTAAAAAAGATTTTAGTTATTCATTTTGAAAGAGAGAGGAGAGAGAGAGCAAGCATGAGCAGGGGGGAGGGACAGAAGGAGAGGGAGAAGCAGGGTCCTCAGCTGAATAAAGACCCCATTGTGGGGCTGGATCCCAGGACCCCCCACAATCATGAACGGGGAGCCAAAGGTAGATGCTTAACTGATTGAGCCATCCAGGCATCCCTTCATGTAACCTTATTGTTATAGAATGGGAATGCAGCAGATTGAGAATATCCATTTTACATTTTTGTAACAGAGTGAAAAGTCTGGTGCTTATTGTGTTTAAAAGCAAATCAAAAGCAATAGGAAATTCACTTTACTCAACACAATGTAAAAGTTTAAGAAATTATAAGAGACAAATTTGAATTTATTTCAGAACTTGTCATTGGTCTGCTAAGGCTTTTAATACCTGATATTTGGAAAAGAATATTTCAAGGACTGTTGGGGAGGGTACCTTAGATAAATAGGTTAAATACGTGTTCTGCAACTCTGTGTCCACACAAACATTATTTTATTTTTCTTAATTAAAAAGACAAGATGTATAGGCTAATTTGTGATGCAACTTACTTCATATTTGAGTCACAATATCAAGTTCTTACCTTTTAAGTTATGCTTAGGAAAAATTTATTTCTGTTTTCCAAAAAGATATGTGTCCACATGCATACAAACATATGTGTTGTGTGTGTGCATACATGAGGCTGTCTGAGTATGTGCTAGTCACTGTTCTAAGCAATTTAAAATTTTCATCTCATGGAATTCTCATAAAAGCCTTATACTGTCTAATTCGTCTGTATATTTCATGTAATTTCTTTAGAAATCTGTTCTAAGAAGAAGTTAACTTCTGTTAACTTATGATCAACTTGTTTTATGTCATTTTCTACATGAACACTTCCCAGACAATATAATGTCCAATTTCTTTTTCCTTTCATCCTGCGACTGCTAGAAATTTCAGGTGACAAGTTTATAGCTGACTACAGCAGTTATTCGTTTGGATGTCTGATGCCTTTTATTTCACTGCTACTAATCTCTTTTATAATATCTTTAAAGCTGAGCAATTTTAACTGAATTAGAAACTACGTGTTTATCCAAAATTCTTAACTATCAAGAGATTTAATTTAACTTGAGATTTGTAATTATAATTTGTAATTTCCCTCATAAAATATTTACCTAGCAACCTTTATCTTATTAATAAATCATGTTTTAAAGTAGTCAATTTCCTTCAAAAACTTTGTATCTCTTATTTTACTCTATATTTAAATATAATTCGATTTATATGTTAACATCATATGTAACATAAATATATTAAGTAGTGATATATTTAAAAATTAAAAAGTAAAAAGTAAGTAGTGAGAAATTCAGAAAATGAGAGAAGTAATGAAAATTATTAGCGGGGTACCAGAGTAGCTCAGCCGGTTAAGCGTATGACTCTAGGTTTTAACTCAGGTCACAGTCTCATGGGTTTTGAGATCTAGCTTGATGTTCAGTGGGGATTCTGCTTGAAGATTGGCTCCCTCTGCCCCTCCCCCCACTCTAGCCCTTGTTCTCTCTCCCTCTTCATAAAACAAATAAATCTTTAAAAATATTAGAAATAATACCCTTTTATAAAAATTAGGCAGCACTGAAATAGCTTTAAATTGTTTTTCATTGTTTTCTTTATACAAAATGCTAATTAATATCTAAGTAGGCTTCTATTTTTCTACTTACTGTGTTCTCTCAAATGATAATAAGGAGAATCCTCTGATAGCCCTAATTATAGGTTAAGATATACTTTTATGTAATGTTTTGTTTGGCAACATTTCTATTAATTTAATTTCTATAGGTATGATTGATTATCTTGAGTTTTCCTTAGGATATATGAATATATAACTACATAGCCAAGACCTATTGAGCAATTAGTTATGTGTCATGGACTATTTAAAATATTTAATAATCATTTTATTTTTTAATTCTCTAATCAACCATTTGGTGGATTTTCTAGCTGAGGGAGTTAAAGCTAAAGAGGAAGTAACTTTGCTTGTCACCTACTTAAAACCGTAGTATATATGAGCAAGTTAGAAGGCAAAGATTTTCCTGTGTATCTGCAGCTATTCACTACAATTGTTTAATATTGCCACTGTTTATTGTTAATCATGTAGAAATGGCAATCAATCATTCCTGTGAAGAATAATCAAAATCAAGTCACTTTCTGACAGTGGTGGGCTTAGAATTTCTATCAAGAAAAGCTCAGGTGTTGGTAGTGTGCCTGGGAGGATGTTAGCTAGAAAATTTTTCTTGAAGTTATATTTGCTTAGTAAGCAGTCTGTTACATTAACATTCCCTGGTGTCCAAGATGATCCTAATAATCCTCCTCTTTCTGTGATACACACACCCTTGTATTATTTTCCCATGCTGAAATAGATCAGTTTCTATCACACGTGGAGTAGTGTAGAGGTGAAGGTATATGACTTCTGAAGTCAGGTCAAAAAGGGCACTATGGCTTCAGCCTTGCTGTCATGGGTCACTCATTTGGGGGAAGCTAACTGTCAGTATGTGAGAACATGTCAGCAGCCTTGGGGAGAATCCCATAGGTAAAGAACTGGGGCTTTCTGCCAATAGCCAGCACTAAATTGGCAACCTTTTAAGTGAGCCACCTCAGAAGTGGAGCTTCCAGCCCAAGTTAAGCCCTCAGATAACTAGAGCCTCATGAGATACCCAAGTCAGAATGCTTCTAGCCAAGCCACTACCATAAATACCATAACAATTTTTTGAATTTTTAAGCTGCTAAGTCTTGAGATAATGTTTTATGCATCAGGCAATAACTACTGCAAATATTGGTTTACTTGATTTGCTATTGGAAGGAAAGACAGATATTGTATTTTTTAAGTTCATTCATATTCATTTATTTACTTATTTATTTATTTAAGTAATCACTACACCCATTGTGGTGCTCGAATTTCTTGACCCTGAGATCAAGAGTCGCTTGTTCTTCTGACTGAGCCAGCCAGGTTCCTGAAAAGATGGATATGGTTTTTATTTTTTTTTGTATTGTGGCTTTAATTTTTTGACAAGGCAAAAGTTCTTACATTGTCTTGGTTTCACTCAGGCTATTTGGTTTCCAGAAGTAGGTTCTCTATTTGGATAAGTATAGGTTATTTTTAAATTGATGTGATTGTTAAACTGGCAATGTGAAGCAGTCTGAGATGTATCCTCATTCAGAACCCAGAAACTGATGTTCCACAGACAACTTCTGACTCTCTCTCTCTTCGTGGAAGAGTCCCTATTGCAATTCTGAGTTATCTTCGTTTTCACAAACCATTAAGGGCCCTGACTCTACGTCATGGTGCCATTTGCTATGCATTCTTACAATTCTGGTTCTCTGTGCTCTCCATTTTTAAACATGATTTCTTGACTCAAATTATCCCTGAAAAGAATCTGATTATCCCATTTCATCAGTTTGTAGAAATTAGGAACCACAGATTCCTGGCCAGTTTCCGAGTCACATTCCCTAATGTTAGCTGGACACTCTAGCCTAATCAGCTAATGTTAGACACTAGGTTGGGAATTTTTGTAGTCAGAGGGGAGAATCATCTTCAATCAGTGCCCAACAAATGACAGTTTTATTTGAAAGTGGCTTTGAATTTGGCACATGGCAGGCAATGTACTTGACATATCTTATATAGCTTTCCATCCTAAAAATAGTCCATTTTATTTTTATTTATTTTTTTTTTTTTTTAAAGATTTTATTTATTTACTTGAGAGAGAGACAGTGAGAGAGAACATGAGCGAGGAGAAGGTCAGAGAGAGAAGCAGACTCCCCATGGAGCTGGGAGCCTGATGCGGGACTCGATCCCGGGACTCCAGGATCATGACCTGA
>NC_081557.1:140077783-140194631 GCF_022355385.1 Mustela nigripes
GAGAGAGAGAACATGAGCGAGGAGAAGGTCAGAGAGAGAAGCAGACTCCCCATGGAGCTGGGAGCCTGATGCGGGACTCGATCCCGGGACTCCAGGATCATGACCTGAGCCGAAGGCAGTCGTCCAACCAACTGAGCCACCCAGGCGTCCCAAAATAGTCCATTTTAAATGTCTCATTTCATTCTCCATATGCACATTCAAAGAAATTTCAGCTACCATAATACTAACCATACATTTTTTAGATACATTAAATTTTTATTTACATTTTCTTTTAACATTGCCCTTTTCCATTTGCCTTCTGAAGTTAAGTCAACTTCTTAAATCCAGAAGGAGAAGCAGTGAATAAGACATCTAACTAAAATGTTATCCTTACATAAATGCAGTTTATAAAAAAAAAAAGTTTTCCACTAGTGAAAACCTTACACTTTCAAAGACAAGGACAAGAAAAACTTATTTAATTGCAAAGCCAACCAGTTTCCATGTGAGTGAGTAAAATACCTGTTCAGTACTATAGCATGTTGCTAGGTATTTAATCATCTTTTGCTGTTACTTATATAACATTCAACTCTTCACATATATTTTCACATACAGATAGCATATTTAACATGAGATCCATCACTTTGAATGTAATCACAAGTCCCTAATATATAAAATAAGGCACTTTATTTAAAAGGGCATTCATAGAAGATTCTGTTACTAGTATCCAGACATCTGTTTCTTTGAACCACATTTTCATTATAAGGCATATGTTATCTTCAGAAAAATTTTATATTTCAATTAAGTTATGAATAAATATTAAATTATGGGGTGTCTGCAATTTTGAGGGGTTTGTTGTCCAATTAAAAATAAAAGATTTCAGAACAGAAATTTCATTTATGCTGTAATAAGGGCATAATAATAGGATTCAATAAGTACAGAAAAAAAAAACAGCTTCTTTAGCTCAGACTAGGTTTTACAGGATAGCTACAGATTTAAAAAAAAAATAATAAGCTGGTTTAAAGGAGGATTAGAGGGGAATTAAGTGAAGACTTCTGGTAAGGGTATTACTGTCAGATTTAACATATGGGTAAACATGAAGAAATTCAAAATGTCTTGATGTTAGGAGTGTGAGTTTAAAATGACACAGGCATGTCATAAAAGACTGTATGTGCTATACTAAGGACTTTGAGAATATATACTCACACACACAAATATGCATTATGTTTTTAAGTAAATAAGTGGTGTGAGTAAGTCAGCATTCATTATAGATAGCAGTTTTTATTATGTGAAATATAGATCAATATTATAAAGTTATTCTAATATAAGTAGTTGTTAAAAAAAAAATAGACCTGGGTGGTTCAGTCAGTTAAATGTCTGCCCTTTGGATCATGTCATGATCCCAGAGTCCTGGGATCAAGCACTTGTATCAGGTTCCCTACTCAAGAGAGAGTCTACTTCTCCCTCTGCCCCTCCTTCCATTCATGCTCTTTTCTCTCTCTCATCCTCTCTCTCAAATAAATAAAATCTTTAAAATGTATATACATATAGAAAAGTAATATCCCAATAGAAATAATGGGTTAAAGGCATTAAAAAACAAGAAAATTTTCTTTCAATATTTGCAAAAATAATATAACATAATCAAACTACCATATATTATATATAACACATATTATAATGTTTATATATTAATGTTTGGTAATATTATGCACATGTGCATGCATACACATACATACAGTTTTAGTCTACCTTGAGCATGGAGGAGTGAATACTTGCACTCAATGTTTGTGGTGCTGATAACAATGTTTGGCAGTTAACTTGAACATGTGCCAGTGGCTTTAACCATTCCTACACCTCCTGTAGGAATATATAGCAATGAAATTACTACACTGAATGATGGTCATCACAGTTAAAACACATCCATGCACACATACACACACATTTGTTTGTCAATGAATATGTATATATCCATACATCATATAGATGTGTATATGACTGAAAAGTCAATGGTGCTTACTGAATCTTATAACTTATACTAGCTTCTGGCAATAGGTATCAAGTTTGGATTGATTAATAATGAACAGTAATATTTTTTGAAGGAAGAAAACCATATGAAGGAATAGTGTATATTGATTTAAACTGTATATTGAAGACCAAAGTAGAGATACAATAAATGAATATGCAGGATTAAAATTATTTTTACATGCTGTATATTCATAGTATCAAAAATACCCCCATTTACATGTACACTTATATAAAAATTAGAAAAATAATAAGACATCTAAGGAAAAGAGGCTTGGTTATTATACCTATGTAATTGAATTCAAACTATTTTTTACACTTAATGTGCATTCCAACTTTATACTATAAAAATGGAATATGTTCGGGGCGCCTGGGTGGCTCAGTGGGTTAAGCCACTGCCTTCGGCACAGGTCATGATCTCAGGGTCTTGGGATCGAGTCCCACGTTGGGCTCTCTGCTCAGCGGGGAGCCTGCTTCCTCCTCTCTCTCTCTCTGCCTGCCTCTCTGCCTACTTGTGATCTCTCTGTCAAATAAATAAATAAAATCTTAAAAAAAATGGAATATGTTCTAAATATACAACAACAATACATGCTATTTTTAAATTACATAATTGCAGAATAAATTCTCTTTATAACATTCACTCTTTTGATTTAAAAATATATAGCTTTCCATATAGAATATTTTTAGTGAATGTTACACTAGATTTACTGTATTTTTACATGAATCATTGAATTTTTATTTAAATTCCAGTTAATTAACATACAGTGTAATATTCCAGATATAGAATTTACTCATTCATTGACACATTATGCTTTGGGGTATTGTAAATAAGATTTATTGCATTTTCTAATTTTTTTTTTTTATGATTTTATTTATTTATTTGACAGACAGAGATCACAAGTAGGCAGAGAGGCAGGCAGAGAGAGAGAGAGAGAGAGAAAGGGAAGCAGGCTTCCTGCTCCAAACCACTGAGCCACCCAGGCCAGGCGCCCCAACATTTTCTAATTCTTACATAAGAATAGATTTGAGAGGGGCGCCTGGGTGGCTCAGTGGATTAAGCCGCTGCCTTCGGCTCAGGTCATGATCTCAGAGTCCTGGGATCGAGTCCGCATTGGGCTCTCTGCTTGGCGGAGAGTCTGCTTCCCTCTCTCTCCCTCTCTGGCTGCCTCTCCGTCTACTTGTGATTTCTCTCTGTCAAATTAATAAATAATAAAAAAAAAATCTTAAAAAAAAAAAAAGAATAGATTTGAGAGTATTTATCTTGTGTCTTGTTACCAAATTGAACTATTTAACTAATCTTATGTGTACTTTTTATGTAATCTTTTGACAGATTTTATCTTCAAATTTTGGTTATTTTCTAATTTGGACTACTTATATGATTTATATTTATTTCTTGACTTAGCAAATTGTCTAGTTCATAAAAAATTAATTCCCAATGACAATTTCAATCCACTCTTTTGGCTCTTAATTTATTATTCTAATATTTGTTAAATTTTCATTAATATAAAGTATGCCTCTAGTCTTTTTTTTAAAGTACAGATAATATCAGGTTGGTTTTATTGTATTTACATTCTCCTTTTTATTTTTATTTTATCAAAGTATAACTAATATACAATGTTATATTAGTTTCAGGTGTATAACATGTTGATTTTGTAATTCTATACATTAATAAATGTTCCCTCACCATAAAACATTATTGTAAAATTATTCACTATATTCCCTATGTTGTAGTTTTCATCTCCATGACTTATTTATTTTATAACCATAAGCTTGTACCATTTAATCATATTTGTTTATTCCACCTATCCTCCTCCCCTTCCTTCTAGCAACCACCAGTTTATTTTCTGTATTCATGAGTCTGTTTTGTTTTGTTTGCTTGTTCATTTGCTTTTTAGATTCAATATATAAGTGAAATCATGTGGTATTTGTCTTTCTTTGTCTGATTTGACAGCAAAATATCCCCTACTTATAGTTTGCTCAGTCACTAAGAGTATTTAGATTATACTTAGTAATAGGCAACACATCTTATCATATTACAATTGTTTAGTTAAATTGCATTGCTTTTTCTCACTTGATATACCAGTAAAGTGCATTAAGTTAATTAAATTTCTTAACTAAATTCTTACCAATACATTCCTTCATTCCAAAGGGATTCCTGTCTATGATCAACCTTTAATACCCTGATGAATTTTGTTTGCATTTTATCTTTAATTTTTGTCACTAGTAAAATTTTTCTATAATTCCCTTTGATTTGCTACTATGATTAGTTATTGGCATTGCTTTTGCTGATTTTATAAAATAAATAGAAGTGTTTCCATAGCCTAAACATATTTAACAGAACTGGAACTGTACAAAACTTAAAAGTTAGTAAATA
Source organism: Mustela nigripes (assembly GCF_022355385.1). Taxonomy (NCBI): domain Eukaryota; kingdom Metazoa; phylum Chordata; class Mammalia; order Carnivora; family Mustelidae; genus Mustela; species Mustela nigripes. Next base: position 140,082,156 of record NC_081557.1, read on the forward strand.
TTCATTACAAAATCTCAGACCCTGAGAGGATATTGGAAAAAAAACTATTTTTTAAAAATATTTCAATCAGGGACTTTCCAAGATGGTAGAGGAGTAGGAGACTTTAGTTTTGTCGGGTCCCAGGAATTCAGCTGGATAGCTATCAAATCATTCTGAACACCTGTGAACTCAACTGGAGATGGAAGAAAAGAATTTTTGTAATTATATGAATAGAAAAGCAGCCACTTTCTTCAAGAATGACAAGATGGAAAAACTCACCTCAGAAAAGATGAGACTGCCAGGGACTTAGTCAATATGGAAACAAGATTTCAGAACTAGACCTCAGATCATAATTATAAAGATACTACCGGGCATTGAAAAAAACATAGAAGACACTAAAGAATCCCTTTCTGGATAAATGAAAGAACCCAAATCTAATCAAGTCAAAATTAAAAAGGCTATTAATGAAATACAATAAAAAATGAAGGATCTAATTGTTAGGATAAATGAGGCAGAAGAGAGAATTAGTAATATAGAAGGGAAAATAATGACGAATGAAGAATCTGAGGAAACAAAAAGAGATAAATAAATCCTGGATCATGAGGGGAGAATTTGAGAGATAAGTGATACCATAAAGTGAAACAATATTAGAATAATTGGGGTCCCAGAAGAAAAGGAAAGAGAGAGGCAGAAGGTATACTGGAGCAACATATAGTTGAGAATTTCCCTAATCTGGGGAAGGAAACAGACATTCAAGTCCAGAGGGAGGGAACTCCTGCAAAATTACTAAAAATAAGTCAACACTTCAACACATAATAGTGAAACTTGCAAATTTTGGAGACAAAGGGAAAACTCTGAAAGAAGCTCAGGACAAGAGGTCCATAACTGACAAGGATAGAAACATTAGACTGGCAGAAGGCCTATCTACAGAGACCTGGCAGGGCAGAAAGGACTGGCATGATATTTTCAGGGTGCTACATGACAAAAAATATGCAACCAAGAATACTTTATTCAGCAAAGCTGTTATTTATTCAAAATAGAAAGAGAGATGAAAAGCTTCCAGGAAAAACAGAAACTAAAAGAATTTGTGATCAGATAACTAGCCTGGCAAGAAATAGTAAAGGGAATTCTTTAAGCAAAGAAAGACTCCCCCTCCAAAAAAGACTGGAAAGGAACAGAAATAGTATACAGAAACAGTGACTTTACAGGTAATACAATGGAACTAAATTCATACCTTTCAATAGTTACTCTGAAAGTAAATGAGCTAATTGCCTCAGTCAAAAGACACAAGTATCAGAATGGATTAAAAAAGCAAGATCCATGGATATGTTGTCTGCAAGAGACTTGTTTTGGAACCAAAGACACCTCTAGTTTGAGATTGAGGGGGTGAGAAATAATTTATCATGTTAAAAAGCTCCAAAAGAAAGCTGGGGTGGCCATCCTTATATCAGACAAATTAGATTTTAAGACAAAGATTGTAGTATGGGATGAAGAGAGATACTCTATCATATATAAAGGGTTTATCCAACAAGATCTAACAATTATAAATATTTATGCCCCTAATACGGGAGCAATGAATTTTATGAGCCATTTAATAACCAAATAAAAAATAAAAACCAACGATAATAATACATTAATAATAGGGGACTTTAACACCCACTCACTGCAATGGACAGATAATCTAACACTGGACTAGATGGACTTCAGATGTATATAGAGCATTCCATCTTAAAACAACAGAATACACATTTTTCTTGAGATCACATGGAACATTCTCCAGCATAGATCACATACTAGATTCCAAATCATGTCTCAACTGGTATCAAAAGATTGAGATTATTCCCTGTATATTTTCAGACCATTGTGCTTTGAAACAACAATTTAATCAGAAAAGGAAATTTGGAAGAAACTTGAATACTTGGAGATTAAAGAGCATCCTACTGAAGAATGAATGGGTCAACCAGGAAATTAAAGAAGAATTTAAAATTTCATGGAAACAAATGAAAATGAAAACACAACTATTCATAATCTTTGGGATGAAGAAAGAAACTTGAATACTTGGAGGTTAAAGAGCATCCTACTATTCATAATCTTTGGGATGTAGCAAAAGCAGTCCTAAGAGGGAAGTACATAGCAATATAAGCCTTTCTCAAGAAATATAAAAGGTCTCAAATACACAAACTAACTTTATACCTAAATGAACTAGAGAAAGAACAGCAAAGAAAGTCTAAACCAAGCAGGAGAAGAGAAATAATAAATGTTAGAGCAGAAATCAATGAAACAGAAATAAAAAATCAGAAGAACAGAACAATGAAGCTAGAAGCTGATTCTTGGAAAGAATTAATAAGATTCTTTATTAGTGTATTAGAATCTTAATAAGATTCTTTATAGTGGCTTATTAAAGCCACTAGCCAGACTTATCAAAAAGAAACAAAACCCAAATTAACAAATTTGTGAATGATAGAGATCTTGACCAACACCAAGGAAATACAAACAATCTTAAGAACATAATATGAGCAAATATATGCCAACAAATTAGGCAATCTTGAAAAAATGGATACATTCCTAGAAACTTATAAACTTATAAACTACCAAAACTCAGAAATAGAAATAGAAAACCTGAACAGACCCATAATCATCAGGGAAATTGAAGCAGTCATCAAAAATCTCCCAACAAACAAGACCCCAGATGGGGCTGGATGGCTTCGTAAGGGAATTCTACCAAACATTTAGAGAACTGATAGCTATTCTTATGAAGCTGTATCAAAAAATAGAAATGCAAGGAAAACTTACAAACTCATTCTATGAGGCCAACATTCCTTTGATCCCCAAACCAGCCAAAGACTAGAACAAAAAGGAAAATTGCAGACCCTTATCCCTGATGAACATAATGCAAAAATGCTCACCAAGATACTACCTAATAGATACAACGGTACATTAAAAGGATTATTCACCACAACCAGGTGGGATTTGTTCTTGGGTTGCAAGGGTTGTTCAACATCAACAAATCAATGTGATACACTATAGTAATAAAGAACAGTTAAGAACCTTATGATCCTCTCAATAGATGCAGGAAAAACATTTCACAAAGTACAACATCCTTTCTTGATTAAAACTCTTCAGTTTAGGGATAGAGGGAACATATGTCAGTATCATAAAGGTCATCTATGAAAAGCCTACAGCAAATATTGTTCTTAATGAGGAAAAACTGAGAGGTTTTTCCCTACGGAGAGGGATGTCCACTCTTACCACTCTTTTTCAACAGTACTAGAAGTCATAGCCTCAATAATCAGACAACAACAAGAAGAAGTCATCCAAATCAACAAAGAAGAAATAAAAATCTCACTCTTCAGAGATGACGTGATACTCTATGTGGAAAACCCAAGATACTCCACCTTAAAATTGCAAGAACTCATTCAATAATTCACCAAGGTGGTAGGATATAAAATCAATGCACCGAAATCAGTCGAATTTCTATACACTGATGATGAGGCAGAAGAAAGAAAAATTGAGGAGTTGATCCCATTTATGATCGCACCAAAACCTCTAAGATACTAAGCAATAAACCTAATCAAGGAGGCAAAGGTACTCTACTCACAAAATTATAGAATGCTCCTGAAAGGAATTGTGGAAGACAAAGAGAAATGGAAAAATTTTCCATGCTCATAGATTGGAAGAACAAATATTGTGAAAAGTTCCATGTTACCTAGAGCAATCTATATATTCAAAGCAATCCTTGTCAAAATACCATCAGCTTTTCTCACAGAGCTGGAACAAATAATCCTAAAATTTGTATGGAACCAGAAAAGACCTTGGATAGCTAACAGAACACTGAAAAAGAAAATCAAAGCTGGTGACATCACAATCCCAGATTTCAAGCTCTATTACAAAGCTGTAATCATCAAGACAGTATGGCACTGGTACAAAAACACATTAATCAATGGAACAGAATAGAGAGCCCAAAGTGGACCCTCAATGCCATGGTCAAGTAATCTTTGACAAAGCAGGAAAGAATATCCAATAGAAAAAAGACAGTCTCTTCAACAGATTGTCCTGGGAAAATTGGACAGCCACTTGCAGAAAAAATGAAACTACACCATTTTCTTACACCATACACAAAATGGACTCAAAATGGATTAAAGAACTAAATGTGAGACAGAAATCCATCAAAACTGTAAAGGAAAAGACAGGCTGCAACCTCTGTGACCTCAGCTTCAACAAATTCTTACTAGGCATGTTTCTAAAGGCAAGGGAAATAAAGGCAAAAATGAACTATTGGAACTTCATCAAGACTAAAACTTTTGCATAGCAAAGGAAACAGTCGACAAAACCAAAAGACATTTGACAGAATGGGAGAAGATATTTGCAAGTGACATATCAAATAAAGGACTGGTATCCATAATCTCTGAAGAACTTATCAAAGTCAACATCCAAAGAACAAATAATCCCATCAAGAATGGGCAGAAGGCCTGAACAGACATTTTTCCAAAGAATACATACAAACGAACAGACACACGAAAAAATGCCATCACTTGGTATCAGGGAAATGCAAACCCAGATTACAATGAGATACCACCTTACACCAAACAGAATAACCAAAATTAAGAAGACAAGAGGCAACAAGTGTTGGTGAGGATGCAGAGAAAAGGGAACGCTTTTATGCTATTGGTACGAATGCAAGCTGATATAACACTCTGGAAAACATTATGGAGGTTCCTCAAAAAGTTGAAAATAGAGGGACGCCTGGGTGGCTCAGTTGGTTAAGCGGCTGCCTTCAGCTCAGGTCATGATCCCAGTGTCCTGGGATCAAGTCTCACATCGGGCTCCTTGCTCGGCAGGGAACCTGCTTCTCTCTCTCTCTCTCTCTCTCTCTCTCTCTCTACCTGCTGCTCTGTCTGCCTGTGCTAGCGCTCTCTCTCTCTCTCTCTCTCTCTGACAAATAAATAAATAAAATCTTAAAAAGAAATGTTAAAAATAAAGCTACCCTATGACCTAGCAATTGCGCTACTAGGTATTTATCCCAAAAGATAAAAATGTAGGGATCTGGAGGGACACCTGCACCCCAATGCTTATTGCAGCTATGTTAACAATAGCCATACTGTGGAAAAAAATAGAGATGTCCATCGACAGATGAATGGATAAAGAAGATGTGGTATGTATAGACAATGGAATATTAATCAGCCATCAAAAAAGAAATATTTCTTTTTGCAACAACATGGGTGGAACTAGAGGGTATGATGCTAGAGAAAAAAATCAGTCATAGAAAGACAATTATATGATCTCACTCATATGTGGAATTTAAGAGACAAGACAGGGTCATAAGGGAAGGGAGGAAGAAATAAAACAACACACATCAGAGGAAGACGAACCATAAGAGACTCTTAATCATAGGGGAAAAAACTGTTGCTGGAGGGGAGGGCAGTGGAGGGATAGGGTAACTGGTGACGGACATTAAGGACAGCACATAATATAATGAGCACTGGGTATTATATAAGACTGATAAATCACTAAACTCTAGCTCTGAAACTAATAATATACTATATGCTAATTAACTGAATTTATATTAAAAACATGTTTCAATCAGTACCATGGTTATTTTTATTCATTTTTTCTTCATTTCAGTTTGGATATTTATATTTCTTTGAATTTTTTTGAGTGAAATCCAGATTACAAAGTTTATTAGTGAAAATTCTACATTAAAGTGATGAATCACTAAATTCTACTCCAGAAACTAATATTATACTATATGTTAAATAACTATAATTTAATTTTTTAAAAGGTTTTATTTATTTATTTGACAAAGATTACAAGTAGGCAGAGAGGCAGGCAGAGAGAGGGGGAAGCAGGCTCCCTTCTGAGCAGAAAGTCTGATTCTGGTCTCAATCCCAGGACCCTGAGATCATGACCTGAGCGGAAGGCAGAGGCTTAATGCACTGAGCCATGCAGGAGCCCCTAAATAACTGTAAATTAAATAAAAACTTAAAAATACAAAAAAGCCTACATTAATTTAAAATCATAGCTATCATCACTCCTTCTATCTTCCTTGTCTCTCCATTTCTTTCCCTTTTTTCTTCCTCCTCGTTTTGGTTCCACTTCTGCTTTCTCTCTATCATTTTTTCCTCTTTCTATTTTGTTCAATAATGCATCAGTCAAGTCTCTTTTTTATCTCTTGGCCAAAACTCTTTAGGTCCACATATTGAATATTCATTTTTGTTGTCTTATATGAATCATAATCATATTTTATTATTTAGTTATTTTTAAAGATTTTATTTATTTATTTTAGGCAGAGAGTGTCAGAGAGAGAGAGAGAGAGAGAGATTAGTGAGGAAGTGAAGAGGGAGAGGGAGAGACTCTTAAGCAGACTCTGCACAGAGTGTGGAGCCTAATGTGTGGTTCCATCTCACAACTCCGAGATCAGAGCCAAAACCAAGAATTGGACATTAACGTACTGCACCAACCAGGTACCCCATATTTGATTTAAAAAATTAATTTGTGGAAGAATTTTGTGTGTTTAAACACATTTCATGGATTTTCATATTTACTTTATTGTCTGAAAATGTTTAAAATATACTGATTAGAATATACCTACAAAATAAAGACTTTTCATTTTCTAGTTTACCTTGTGACCACTCTTGAAAATTTTTCCAGAAAATCTGAAAAACACTTATGTTTTTATAGTTCAACATTCTGTTTGTATAGTACAATACTCATTATGAACCTACTAATTCAGTCTTAATAATTATATTATTTAAACTTAGTCTTTTTTCTTTTATTTTTCAAATACTGAGAGTGACAAGGTAACAAAATAAAATATGATTGTGGATTTATCAATTTTGTAACCAGTCCTAATAGTTTTGCTTCATATTTTAATATGATGGTTTTAGTTTATATAATATTAATTTCAATATGAAGTGCTTTGAATTTTACTTTGTTTGATGTCAATATCACAAACTATGTATTTTTTGCTACTTTCCCATAAATGATTGCCTATCTTGAAAATATCTCTGTCCTTAACTCCTTTAAACTAGCAGGGCTTTGGTATACCACTAAGGATTGTGCAGGCTTTTTCTTCTCTCTAGAAACCTATCCTTACAATTCTCACTTGGTTCACTCTAATTCATCTTGCATCCTTCACCTTTGGTACTCCTCTATGTTTAATTCACCTGCTAAAAGCATTCCTAGTACTGTTCCTCTCTTTTATAACCCATTAAATGTGTAATTTAAAAATTTTTCTCTGTCGTGTGGTGAATAATATTTTTTTTCCTCAATTAGAATATAAACTTTATTAACAGAGAGAATGGACCTACATAATCTGTGTATTGTATCACTGAATGCAATGTCTGACACATGGTAGATCACTCAATCAGTACTCCCTAAGCAAATGAATGAAGATATGAGGAAACATATATCTGTTGCATTTCTTTTTTAATAAAACAGAAAACAAAAAAAAAAAAAAAAAAAAGAGAGAGAGAATGAGAGAGAGAGAAAGAAGTCATGACCCAACCTTTCCTGAACCTACAGAGGAAAATTTACTTTCTTCTGCATTGTGTAAAAAAGACTTTCTTAATCTGCTCATGGAAAAATTCTCTGACCCCATCTTCTATCAGTTTTGCTCTCAGACATACTCAATTACTTAAATTTCTCTGAATATAGTAGTTCCCCCTCAGGCGGAGAATATGTTCCAAGACCCCCAGTGGATGCATGAAACTATTTATGTACTACACTCCATATATGCTGTTTTTTTCTTATACATACATACCTATGATAAATTTTATTTTATAAATTAGGCACCATAAAATATTGACCATAATAACTAATAAAAATAATTATAATAATATGCTATAATAAAAGTTATGTGAATATACTCTCTCTCTCATTGTACTGTACTTACCTTTATTCTTGTGATGATGTGAGATGATAAAATGCTCCTGTGATGAGATGAAGTGAATGACATAGGCACTTACATTCTGATGAAACTTTAGGAACGATCGGATCATCTACTTCCAGACTGAGGTTAACTGCTGATAACTGAGGTCTGTGTCCTTTCCTTGCAAATAGGATCTATCATTTTCATATTCATTTCAAGAACACTGTAGACAACAAGAACAGCACCACAAAATGTTTTGAAGGGATGAATGTCACTTTACAAAAAAAAATTTTTTTTAAATGTTTAACAGGTTTTGAAACTGGATACATGGGCCTTCAGCCTCCAACTAGGAACTTTGGACTATAGACTTGGCTCTGCTTCATTCATCAGGGCTTCAGTTAAAAAAAAAGTGATTGTGCTTTAATATGGTTAAAATATTCAGGGTATACTTAGATGAGCTTTTGTATCAGTTACACTTTCTCTTGATATATCATTTTGCTTTGAAAACAGAATTTGGGTGAATTTGAATTAGTAATGGAGGCAGACACTTCTCTGAGAATATTTCTAATTGGTATTTTTTACTTTATTTCTATCTCAATATTTTAACTCTATTGATTTAATCTCTATGTAGTATTTAATATACCCATTGTCCAGAATCAATTTAATATGAATCATTATTGTGCATTGAACTACACAAGATATATTTAGATGTTTCATTGTCTGGTTTAAAAAATGAAAACATATATTACTTAAAAATAAGTTATGTCTGTGTTCAAAATCCTTTATTTAAACAAATCTTCTTGCTCAGGAATATTGCATATTGTATAAGAATATTACATATTGTGATTACTGAGAATTTAAAGTTCTTTTTAGTTAACAACTTTTAACTATACTGTCTTAAATAAATAGTTTTAACTACTAGTGTTTGTTCTAAAGATGTATTTTAATAACATAAACTAAATATCCCATTCTTTCCAGTGATGCATAAAATGTTCTTTATTAACAAAAACCTTTATTCCTAATAATTGACAATTTTAAGAAATGAAAAGAGCATTATTAGCTAGTACCAGAATTTTGCTGTTTCAAAGTAGTCTGTTGAATTCACCATCACCACTTTTATGTACATGTTCTATCCTAGAGATTGTGACCTCTTTAATAGTTATTTATATTATTATGCAATTGAAGCTCTATTTACTCACTTTTCTTTCTCTCCTTTTCCTTTAACATGCTGCAGTAGCTAACATATTATGGAGAGAAGAAGGTACTAAATTCCATTATTTTTCTATTGTGATTATTTTGCCTAATTTTAGTGGATTTGTTGAATATCAGTTTTAATAATCATCTTATTCATTTTTATGTTGACTCAATATTTTTGTTTGATTGTAAATTGATATTCTTTTTTAAACCTGATACCATTAGATATATTTACTACCTTTTTATCAGTTTGATTTATTATTGATGTATAATCAGTAAAGTACATTATAATATATTGAAATGTTTTTAAGAATTTAAAATTAAGTCAAAGAAATAAAAGCAAACTTAAATATAACTTCCATAATAGACCTTGATTTAGATTAGGGGAAAAAAAAAACTTTAAAAATCATTGCCTTATCAAGGGAACTTAATAAATTATTTAAGAAAATGGGTTGTAAACTTGAAGGACTTAGTTTCAAATCTAGTCTCCACCACCGTATACTATAACTAAGGCCTCTTTATGTCTCAATTTGGTTATCTTAAAAATAAGGATAGTCGTTAATACTCAGTAGGGCTGCTACCAGTTCCTTAAATATAGACTACATTCTATAAACAGTATCCACTTCCATTTATTATAATTATTATTTTTCTTATTTGTAAAGACTGGGGAGGATGTGTTTCACCAGGCACTCACATACTTTAGATAAATTTTTAGAAGTAAAATGTAATAAGTCACCATTACTGTTCTGGTAAGCAGGGATGAGTGCTGTGAAGTGTGTAAACCTGGTGATTCACAGACCTGTACCCCTGGGGATAAAAATATATGTTTATAAAAAATAAAAAATTAAAAAAAAAAAAACTTTCATTTTAAAAACTATCTGTATAAACCTTTTTCCCAAAAAAAAAAAAAAAAAAAAATATTGCCTCATAATCCATCCTAGATAAACTTTTTCTTCCCTGATTACAGTTTCTCATATCAACTGGAGTCACTGCCACCTGTGAGGGTCCTGTCTCATAAGCTTCAAGTAATTTGAGAATTGAGGCATCCCAGTTTTGTTCTCAATGATGAGGCACACTACCATTTCTCCCTTTGGTATCGGTTGCTTCTGAAATCCTTTGTATAGGCTTCTTCAAAGTCTGGTTTACTAAAGACGTTCTGATATGACTGCGCTTTCTCATTTTATTATTTTTTTAAAGATTTTATTTATTTATTTTACAGATAGAGATCACTAGTAGGCAGAGAGGCAGGCAGAGAGAGAGGAAGGGAAGCAGTCTCCCTGCAGAGCAGAGAGCCCGATGCAGGGCTCAATCCCAGGACCCTGGGATCATGACCCAAGCCAAAAGGAGAGGCTTTAACCCATTGAGCCACCCCAGTACTATGCCTTCTCATTTTAGTCCACCTAGATATTTCACATTTGAACGTACAGATGTAGTCATTGCAAAACTAGCATTAATATAGCTGTTAAACAACATTTCTTTACACTCTCTTCCCTCTTCAGATCAAACAAATATATCTCTGTTCATTTTAAAAAGTGATTTTTCATGCTATTGTAATGGGAGGAACAAAAACCCAAGTAATCAGAGACCAGGTAGCACAGATCTGGCTTTGCTGGCTAATTGTTGATAAAAATTAGATACGTTGTTTTACTTCTCTGAGCCAGAATTTTCTAATACATTGCTTAAAATGCAGCTGGCACTCTCCTTATAAAATTGTGATATGCAAATGTCCTTAAAGCATGTAAAACAATGCTTTCTTGTAATTTGACTAATAATAACTATGAACATTATAGTACAAGTTTAATATGTAATAATAATATTATATTATTCAGGCTATCTTTAAAAATATGAGATCTCCAGATTAATTAGAATCACCCTGAGATTCATTACATGAAACCATTTTTATCTATTTAATATTTTATTTTGTTAGTTTTTTCAACATGTGTACTCTCGATAATTATTCTTTATCATCTCCATTAATTAAAGATTTGCTTACTCTTCATAACTTTGTTTGACAGAGAATATGTCCTTGAGAAATAATCATTATTTAGTATTTTTTGTAGATAAGTTTAAGACATATATAATGAATGTCTTTGGGTAAAGTTTTTAAATCTTTTATTTCATGTGCAATTATCATCAGAGTCCTTTGTTGTTTCTTAGAATAAACAAGATTTAACATAATATACTTGAGAAAACAATATGCCTGATTTAGATTCATAGGCATCTGTAAATTATTTTTTTTACAATGCCACACTTATTGGTGAGGCATTACAATTAGAAATGATTACATATAATAATAGTAATGGTAGCCAGAGATAATAGAGCTGCTTGAGGAATCACTAAATCTTAACAGTGTATACAATTATTTCATAAAAAGTAATTAAACTAATAGCTAACTAGGCTTTCCAAAAATTTTTTACCTTTACTTTTTTTTTTAAAAGACAGAATAATAACAAGGATGAACTGCATAATTCCAAGATCTACTTTTATCTCTGCCATAATAACGTTTTCTGTTTGCATGCTTCACTCTTTACCATGGCCAAGAGAAATTTATCCCAGCAGTGGCATCCCAATCTCAGACATTCTAAGATAAATCTTGGAAAGAGAGTTAAAAATTATAAACCTCTTATAATGCCATTGTATTTATATGCAAGTATTAAAACCATAAAATTCTGTTTAACTGAAAAATTATTTTTTAAACATGAGCATCAGAATCTATCTAGCTTAGTCAGGATTTTGTAATCTAAATTGATGTTACTGAATTTAATATGTATTATCTTAGGAATCATATGGATTTTTAAGCTTGAAACACAGTGTCCTCTACTTCTCTGGGTTCTTCCAGTTCTTTTCTAGTCATCATTGTGGTTTGCAGGCGTGTGGAAAGACATTGTTAAGAAAGGAAACATGTCACTTATTTATTGGCAAATATTTTAAAGAGCTTTTAAATGTAAAGCACTTTGAAAATACTGGAATTATAAAGATAGGAATATCTTCCTTAAAGAAAATTTTGATTTAGTAAGTTAAAATCTTAATCATTCTTACTGATAACTAATTTTACTAAAGAGTTGAAAATACACATTAAAAGATCCACTATTTTTTTTAATATAATTTTTTATTTTTTATAAATATATATTTTTATCCCCAGGGGTACAGGTCTGTGAATCACCAGGTTTACACACTTAAAAAAAAAAAAAAAGATCCACTATTTGATTTCCTTCTACAATATTTTTTTAATCTTGTAATAAAATATAATCTAACAAAATACATCTTAAAGTTTATTTAGTGGACAACAGTTAAGGAATATACTATATGGTCTAACTCAATCACACATGTTTTGATTTAGAAAAACACCAAATTAAAGAACTTTAAGCCATTTTACTCACTGATGAATTAATCTTAACTTTTAAATATGCTAAATTCAGTTCCAAGGAGAGATGTAACATGGTTCACTATATAGCATAACATTTCCTAAATTTGTTATAACATGGAATTATTTTGATGAATATCTTTAGGATCAATATTGAATAAAGACTATTTTGGGAAAAACTGGATGGTTATGACTAATGATTCGAAAGCCAAAAAAAAAAAAAATTCTGTGTTTATAAAAATTGAATGCCTCTTCTATTCTTTGTAAATATTTACAAATCTATTCACATGAAAATATAGAAATGATTGAGGTAAACATTATATTAGTCAGGCTCATTTACACTTACCAATACAAAATGCAAGTAGAAATGGCAGGGAAATCTTAAAACAAAACGTACATATTAAACCATAATCTGATTAACTTCGTGATCTATAATTTCATCAAAGTGGGGGAAAGGGGATATGGCAAGCAGGTCATCTTTTAACTTCTTCATCCTGAAATTATTCACATTTCATTGGCCAGACTATTCTACATTGCAAGGGAGGTTAGGACTAATATATAGCAGCTTTGTGAGTTCCATAAGTTTCTCATAAACTTATTTTTAGAGAAAAATAATGCTGAAGTTCTCAGGACCAGATTACTGTCTCACAGTAATATTGATGAGTTATTTAAAATAAAAAAGAAATTTTCAGAGCGTAGGCTTCTGAATGCATCAAACTTAGAAAGTTATAGCATTCTGGAGAGGTAGAGACCATGACTTCTAATGGTCAGTGTATGATGCCAATTAAATTGTAATCAAGTTCTCAGTATTTTCATTAGCCGGTCCACCCTCATTGCTTTAAATAATAACATCAACCTAACATTTTTAGTTTTCTATATTCTTCCATTAAAATAATTTTCAATCAAAATTGTGATCTGGCAAGAGATACAGATTTGCAGGTATGTGTGTATATACATGCACATAAATATGTATATATACATGCTAGATCTATAGATGCATACATACATACACACACATAAGAATACATATATAATTTTATATATGATTCCATCTAACATTAATTATATAGCACAAATACTCTATTATGTTATAACCTTTGCTAAATCTGTTAAATTTATTTATTTATTCATTATTTATTTATTTATTAATGAATTAATTTATTAATTTATTTATTTGTTGAATGTGAAATTAACAATGCAGATCTGCATTCAGCTTTTTCAGCATATCTTTGGAAGTTCAGGAAATGGTATATTGACTCAAAAGGACTGGTTTTCGGTAATATCACTCTGACAGGCAAATAATACCCAATTTTGGATTAATAGTGGCTAGTAAAGAGCTTGAGACAACCATTCACTTTCTAGCAAGAATGAAATAGTAAGTTTTATTTTAGTTGAACATAATATAAAGATCTTATTGAGGTGCAGTGGAATGATGTTACTTTGTGTGTAAAGAAGTTTTTGTTCTAAAGATAAAGATACAAAACATGTGGATATTCACTAACCAACAATATTTCCTCTGCTAAATTATTCAAGATGAGAAACGCAATATGGATTGTCTATCTACTTTTGCCTACAGTTTTCTTTAGCTAGAAAAAGAGATTTTTTTTCCAGATTTCACAAAAAAAGTGAGTTTCGATCCCTTAAAAGTGAAAAAAATAAAATCAACTAATAAAGGACTTTATAAGACTAAAATTTATTGAATTATCTTCAATTGATTACCAAATCACTGCATCATATGATTCTACTTTGCTCTTGACCACAACTTAAATCTTAAATCAATAGCAATTTAGATCAGAGGAAGACAAACATCACCACAAAATATATTATTAACTTTCTTTTGTTACTGTTGTCCATCCAGTAATCAGAAATTATCCGACTTTCATCACTAATACAAATTATTTAATATATGTGCTAAATAGAAGATATAAGATCATTGTATTATCACAATATGCTGTTATTTATGAACAACTATGCTAAAGGATTGAGACAGACGTGTGCATTACATACATTTTTCTCAGAGCATTTCACATATTTAAAAGTGCAGTATTGATTAGAAAATCCTCTGGGAAATACTTCCCTTTTATAAGACTGCAAGTAATTCTTGCTTGCGTCCTTTCTCTGTAGAGAAAGAAAAACAAAGCAAAAAGAAAGCTTACAAGAAACAAACAAATTATGGATCACTTTCTGGAGCCACTATACTCCATTAGATTAACAATCGACCCAGAAAAGACAAAGTACGTGTGTCTGTCTTCACCGGTGATGAAAAAAGAAACTAGAGGCAGCACATATTGCTGATTCTTACTGTGATGAGAGTGGTGAAGCTTTTAACTGAAGCCAGGAACTTTTTTAATATCCTGGCAATACAATGCATGAATGAGGAGAGAACTGTGATCGAAACCTACATGGTTATTAAACTTTTTGGAACTCAGAACCCCTCTGCATTCTTCAAAATTACTGAGAACTTAAAGTTCTTGTTTATTTGTTTGTTTATTTGTTTACCTATATTTACCATAATCAAAATAAAAGTAAAAAAATTACAGATATTTATTAATTTATTGAAAATAACCATAATAAATTAATTTATAAGTACCCATAAATAGCACAGTTTTAAAGCTATATATTTTTTTAATTAATTTTTTATTTTTTATAAACATATATTTTTATCCCCAGGGGTACAGGTCTGTGAATCACCAGGTTTACACACTTCACAGCACTCACCAAAGCACATACCCTCCCCAATGTCCATAATCCCCACCCCCTTCTCCCAAACCCCCTCCCCCAGCAACCCTCAGTTTGTTTTGTGAGATTAAGAGTCACTTATGGTTTATATATATTTTTTAAATGAAGAAATTCACATTGTTTTGTATTTTGAAAATATTTTTGATGTCTGATTGAGTAGAAGATGCTGGATGCCTATATATGCTTATTCAATGAATTATTGTGATATCACTCATTACATCATATGTCATGTAGCCTGTCAAAGGTACACTCTACATTTGGAAGAATCTAATTTGTAAGAATGAGAAAGAAAAATGACATCTTAATATTATTACGAAAATTGTTTTGATTTTGCAGACTCTCTGAAAGGATCAACTATGAGAATTGCCTACTAGAATACGAAACTGATCTTTTTTTAAATTTTTTTTTATAAACATGAAGTTGATCTTTTAGCAGGCTCATGGATTCATAGAATTTGAAATGTGGCAATAGAAAACTGAATCATAGAAAAAAAAGATCATAGAAAACTGAAATGTAGCAATATATCTCACAGTATAGATTTGAGGAAAACGTGGAAACAGAAACCAAAATCTGGTTATATACTATTACGCCATTTTTTTTCTACTAATGTTTAAAAGAAAAAATAATGTCAGTCATAAAAATAGTGACAGTACCATTTTTTGAAAATTTTACTATGTGCCAGTCACTCTGCTAAATGTTTTACTTTCTCCATCAAATTTGATTCTTACAATATCTGTATGATATAAGTATAATTATTATCTCCAAACTTTTGATGGGGAAATTATGATATAGACTGAATAACTTTCCCATGGTACAACACAGTTCTAGAGCCATGATTGGCCTCTGAGCTGTACGAACCCAGAGAATGGAGTTTATCTCTCTGTAACATTCTCACATTAAAAAAAGAAGAAAAAAGTTCAGACATGGGAATGTAACAGTTATAGTGAGCATACACAAAGACATTATTATTTTGTTTGTAAGTAAAGTTAATGAATCCTCCAAATGAAAATCTACATGTGTCTTTAATTTTCAACATTTTCATTATCAGGTAATTTATATTATTCTGTGCCCAGTGTAATTATCTTATATGGCAGTAAATTTAAAAAGAAGCATTTCTGTAGCATATATTCAGATCATAAATGCATGCTCCTAAAACCCACAGAAAACATGATTTAAAAAATCTCTCTAGCCAAGGGGTACCTGTGTGGCTCAGTCAGTTAAGTATCTGTCTTTGGTTGATCCCAGGGTTCCAACATCCAGGCCCCCCTATGGGCTCCCTGCTCAGAGGGGAGCCTACTTCTCCCTCTGCCCTTTCCCTTCCCCTGTTCATGCTTGTTTTTTCTCTATTTCTCAAAAGAATAAATAAAATCTTAAAAAAAAAAAAAAACTCCCTAGCCCCCCCCCAAAAAAGAAAGTGTAAACATGTGTCTTGTGGTAGAGAGAGGAGGAACTCATGGATGGCCATAAAGTTTTAATTCATAGCACATTGACTAAAAAATAGTTACTTATTTTAAAATTATTATTTTACCTAATATATTTATACATGGTATTTTGTTGACATTACTATTCATCAACATTGAAAAACTATATTTTCACTGAAAAAAATGAGGTTCAAAAACAAAGTAAACCTTACATAATGAAATCTGTATTTCTTCAATAACCTGTAATCTGGAAAGTAGTTCATGCTTTGTAAAAATGCTGAATGTGTAACTCATATAAAAAGTAAGAAAATAGACCAGATTTGAACAAGTGATTTGGATGAATTAAATGGTTTTTAGAGGAAAATACAGCTCAGAAATTTCATCAGTGAAACCATGCAGTGGAATCCCACTGACTGTAGTTTGTACATATTATGGTAAATAACATAATGAAAGTACCCATTTGAATAAGGGCAGAAATATTTCACCAGACTGCAAACAGTCTGGACTTAGAGTATTTGTCAGGTTCAAACACATTCGAATTCCTAATTGGGGAGCAAAATTTTGCAGCAGCTGAAGGGAGGGAGAGTCATGTTCACTAAAAATTTTAGGAGCGTTGTAATAATCATCAAACATAGCGCGTAACTGGCACAGCTGAAAACTAGCACCACATTGAGACCTGGTCATGTTCCCAAATTTCAACAACCAATAATGTTAAATTGAGAGTCATTGACATGTAGCACATGTCAGTCCTATGTTAATGTTGACATGGAAGCTTGGCGATTCTTATCACTTTGAATAAAAACTGACATTTTAAAAGTTTTATCCTTTGGGCATAGAACTTATATTCCTTGATGCATAATTATGATAATTAATAAGAGCTGGCAACTACTAAATTTATTTATTTATTTATTTTTAAACATTTTATTTATTTATTCGACAGAGAGATCACAACTAGGCAGAGAGGCAGGCAGAGAGGGAGGGAGAAGCAGGCTCCCTGCTGATCAGCGAGCCTGATGTGGAGCTCTATCCCAGGACCCTGAGATCATGACCTGAGCCGAAGGCAGAGGCTTCCAGAGCCACCCAGGCACCCCCTAAATTTATTTTTTGAAAAATATGACTTGAATTTGTTTTTGCCACTTCTATTATTCAGGAATATTCCATCATAATGTAGTGCTCCCTGGAACTATAGTATGTAATTAACTGATAAAGATTGCCTATTTTAAGCTATGAGTACTATAGAATATTTATAAAACAATAAGATGTGTCAAAACAATCTGGAGTCACTTAAAATGCATAAGCGTATTAGATGGAAATAATTTCATGTGCTAAAAGAAAATTATAACCACTATGTATAAACATCAACAAAGTCATAATTATGCTTAAATACATTCCCCTCTAAATCATAAATATAGAAGGATATATGACTCAATGGACAAAATTGGAGACTTTTGTATTAACTAGGTACATATTTAATAAGAATAAATATGGTTTAAATTGAATAATCAAATATTTTTATGAATCAGTACACCTCTATCGTGGTCCTCAGGGTTGACTTAATAAACCTTGCAGGTATTATCAATCAAAATGAAAATGATAATTGGGGAATCTTTTTTATTTAAGTAAATTCTTTCTTTTTATTGATATTTTCAGAATCTAAACCTTTTAAGCAGCAATGGTTTGGCTCTTCAAACTACCAAGATTCGAATACCATTATTTATCTTTTAAAGAACACATGCCATCATTCAATTGTGTATACTATAGTTAGACTGAACAAATATGATTGTACAAACCAATAGAGCTGGGCAAAGGGTCAAGTGAAGATCAGAAAAGGAAGGCACTGGATGCACTTAGGTCTGGCCATGTTGGAACAAAGCAGAACCAGAAGAGACATAGAAAACAGGTGGAATATATGAAGATACCCATGTGCAGGCATCAGTTAACACCAATTGCATTCCAGGTGTCAAATTTGTACCATCCTGCACCCATTACATGTGGCTTGAAAAAGTAAGTGAGATGAATTTCTAAGATACCATACACCCAAATCTGTAGTGTGAACAAAATTAGAAGTATGATTTAAATAGTTCATTCAGATTTTTCTAAGACTGTAAATTAATTCAAGTTTTAAAGTATAGAAATGGATCCTAAACTTTGTTGGTATAAAACTAAAATATAAGACCTCTATGTAGGATTATATTTACAAAAGCTATTTTGGAAAATATATATTCTTCAAAATCTGGAGGACTTGGTCTTTTTGTTTTTAACAGTCTTTTTGTAAACTATATTTATACAAAGAGTGAAATTCTATTTTTCCTAAGGAACTCAAATAAAAATATACAATAAATAAGGGCGCCTGGGTGGCTCAGTGGGTTAATGCCTCTGCCTTCAGCTCAGGTCATGATCCCAGCGTCCTGAGATCGAGCCCCACATTGGGCTGTCTGCTCAGCACAGAGCCTGCTTCCTCCTTTCTCTCTGCCTGCCTCTCTGCCTACTTGTGATCTTTGTCTGTTAAATAAATAAAATCTTTAAAAATATATACAGTAAATATAATTCTTCAAAAAATATTTTTATTCCTTAGTCAACACTTAAATTAAGTGGGGGAAGGTCTCAGACCTAATTTATGTATCAGAGAGTTTATTATTTTCATTTTTATCTGAAATATTTATTGAATTATATTAAAGAAATCACTGAATTGCAGATTAGGGAGAATAAAGTAGAATATCTGCATAATATCAGAAAGTTGCTTTGGTATACGGTAAAGGCTTCATATGGTTTGCTTTATTAACATTACACAACTTTACAAATCGATCTCCTGCTGGTATTATGAGGAACACTGAGTTTGGGTTGTAAAGATTTCTGATAATTTTATTTTGAACTTTTGAATGTGTTTTTATTCCTAAGGTCTGGGAATTGGAAACATGTTCTATGTTTTTTATGAAGATGGAATCAAAGTGATACAACCCATAGAATGTGAATTTCAGAGACACATTAAGCCTAGTGAAAAGCTCCTTGGATTTCAGGCAAGTATTTAAAAACTTCCTTTGCAGTTTTATGGGGCAGTTTTTGTTGAGTAGAATTACATTTCAGAAACACAAGGAAATCCATGCATATATGAGATGCTCGGGGAGGAGAATATTAAAACTGGTATAAGGGCTGTTATTCTATGCAAGTTTAATATTTGAGGAAGAAAAGTGGTATGTTGTGGATTCCTAATTACTTGTTCTAATTAAAGTAAAGACAATAGAAGTGAAATATGTAGGATGAACACAGTGTAGTAAGTTTACCTACTCCTTAATTTAGGATGTTTTACATTTTGGTAGGCAATGGTTACTTTAACAAAATGAAAGAAAATAGCATGCAAATAATCTGATGGGAAGTTGGAGGTCTGTTAGTTGCTTTATAAAGATAGATTTCTTTTTATTTTTCATCTCATTTTTATGAGGTATCAATGAAATGAATACTTTAGATTTATATACAAAACATTAGTTTATTTATTTATTTATGTGTATCTTACCGATCCAGAAAGATTTTTTTTTCTGTAAAATATTGGTACAGGATTCAGAAAATAAAATATTTAACAAAATGGGTATTGATTATATAGATTATATAGAGACTGTATTTTAATAAGATAATAATAAATTATAATTATTTTTATATTATCATAACTGTATCTCTCCACATAAACATATATACATCAAAATATGTAATATTAAATCATCTGTGTTATTCATGTGTTCCCATACACATTTGGACATGCACCAAACACCCAATATAAGATAAGATATTGGTAGACCTCATCATGGACCCTCTCTTGATACTCATTTTTAAGGTTGGTATGGCCATGAGATATGAATAAAATAAATATTTAATGTCATTATTTAGATTTACTACTTTGAAGTCCTATTTTCAACCTAGCCACTGTTGTTTTATATTGATAGACACAACAATTTATACCTTAAATCTATGCCCTAAAATAAGAAGAAAAAAAGTATATGGGTGAAATAAGATAGTCCAGCTACCCTCCAGATATTTTATAGCAAAAAAACCTCTTACTTGAAATAAAAGAAATAATTTAACTTAATATGTCTATGATTGTTTAAAAGAAATGAAACCATTCTGGGGTGCATGGGTGGCCCAGTCAGCTAAGCATCCAGCTCTTGTTTTTTGCAGTCATGATCTCATGGGTCATGAGATGGAGCCCCATGCTGGGCTCTTCACTAAGCAGGAAGTCTGCTTGAAGGCCCTCTGCCCCTCCCCACATTGATGTATGCTCATTTGCTCTCTCTCACTGTCTCTTAAATAAATAAACAAATCTTTAAGATAAAATAAAATAAAATAATAAAAACAAATGAAACCATTTTAATTTAAAATATTTGTTATAATATAAATTGCTGAATGGAATTATTGTTATTTTTGCTAAGTTATGGTTTAATAAGTCAGATAATATTTTAAATTGCACATGTAATTTTGTTTTGTCTTATAATCATATAACTGAGACCATCTTGAATAAAGTACCTATGTGTATGTAAATAAATAAATGTATATGAAAATATAAATATTTGCTTGTGATAAAGCAAATCATACAATTTTATACCACATTCCTATTTTCATAAAAGCATTATGGATGAAAAATCTGGGCTAATTCACAAATTTAGGAAATGTAGCATCAAAATGATTTGAATCAAAGTGAAACAATTTTGTAGGAGAATATATCTCTGAGTCTTACAGGACCAGCAGTTTTGTAGCTGACACAGATGTGTTGGTCATATCACAGAGCTTGAAACTTCAGTTACTAACTAATAAGATAATCTGTGAAACCCGTACTTTTCATAACAAAACTTCATGAATTTGATTTGAAGTTTTAAAGACAAAGAATTTTCTTCCAGAGTACTGGAATTAAACCATTAACCAGTACTCTGGAATTAAACCATTAACCAGTACTCTGCAATTCCAGAGTTGTTATTTGTAATAACAAATGTAATGTAATTTGATTCAATGCAAATGTTGAAGAATGTCCTTTTCAGAACATTTCTTGATGGCTTTCATTGAGTTAATTTAACTATTTGGAATCTAAAGCTGAAAAAACAAGAAAAACTCCATGTGACACTGTGACATGTCTAGACAATAGGGATGTCCTGAATTCCTCTTTCTTTAAAGCTTTTGAATATATAGGCTTCTCCTAAAACAACTAAAGTAGAAATTATGTATATCTATATATTAGTTAGATAGGATTAGGTATATCTATTTATCTCTATATATCTGGCTATATATAGTGAGAAATTACATACATACATATATACATTATATATGATTTTCTGTAAAAATTAAAAATTGAAGAAGTGAAAACCAAACCCACAACAACAGTCTTCACTCATTTCCTTCAACCTGGGAACCCCTTATCAGCAAGCATACATCAACAGTGTATCAAAGCCAGGATAGTTACGAAGAACTAATTTATTGCATCCGATTTTCCAAATCACAGCCTATGGAAATCTTATATTCATGCTACATATGAGTTTATGCTAAGAATGCATAATGCAAAAATGAAAGAGAATATGTTAGCTTACCTATATTATATAAAATAAAAATTTACAAAAAAGTTAATATTCTAATGGAAGAATAAGCAAAAAGAGTAAGAAACATCAGATTTGTACTTTTGAGAACAAATATCAATGTTTTCTTTTTTAATTTTTTTAAAGACTGATTTATTTATTTGAGAGAGAGAGAGACAACATGAATGGTAAGAGGGGCAGAGGTAGAGGGAGAGCGTCTTCAAGCAGACTCCCCACTGAGGGCAGAGTTCAACATGAGTCTGAATCTCATGACACTAAGATCATGACCTGAGCCAAAATCAAAAGTTGGCCCCTTAACTGACTGAGCTAACCAGGTGCCGCAAATGTATGTTCTTTAAGTTATGGGCTTTCTGTTGCCTTGGATGTTGAAATTGCAAGATAAATTCATTTCAGCTGACCAATATATATTTTTAAAGCATTAGGAATAATATTGAAAATTGTGACTTAACTAAAAGTATGTCCTGCTTATAACTGTTAAATGCAGACTATAGAGACAGTCTATGAATACCAACAAAGAAAGATATTTCCCATGTAACTAACATAGTCCATATATATATGAAACAAAGACTACAGCAAGTAAACTTTTATTTCATGTTGCTCCATTATTTTTTATTCCTAAATAATTATTTCTTATGTGAAGCTATTTTATTTTCTGTTTAAACACAAGAGAGATGTCAATTTCAGAGTGTGTAAGCTATCTGGTGTTATATTTCTAGATTTACATTTCTAATTATAAAATAATGTCCTGAGGAAATTTTTGAGTATTATGTAAAAAGAAAACTTTTCTCCAGAGAAACAGAACCAATAGAATTAATATCTGTATATATATATCTGTCACTATCTTTATCCCCATCTCCATCTATCTCTATCTCTGTCTCTATCTCTGTTTGATGTATTACAAGAAATTGTCTCAGGTGATGGTGGGTGGGGTGGCAAGTCTGAAATCCCTAGGGGAGAACAGCCACCAGGAAATTCAGGTAAGAGTGGATGCTATAGTCTGGAGTCTGAAATCCACAGATGAGGCAAATAGACCGAAATTCAGACACAAACTCATATTGAAGCCTTGAGTTAGCAATCTGTAGGCAGACTGGAAACAAGCAGATTTCTCTGTGGAAATCTTTAGGAAGAATTCCTTTGTCTTTGGGAAAACTCATTCTTAAATATTAAGGCCTTTAATCTATTAGAAGAGGCCCACTCATATTACCGAAGATGATCTGTTTTGTAAAGAACAATTGTGTTAATCACCTCTAAACAACCTCATAGCAACATCTTGACTGTTGCTTGCCCAAACAACAGAACACCGATAGCCTAGCCGTAGCCTAGTTAATACATAAAGTTAACCGTCACATCTTACTATGACTATCGCTTTTGGTCATGGGCCTATTTAATTCATGTTTGTATTCCCAACATGTTGCGTACAGTGCCTTACTCATGGCAGATAGTCAAACGTTTGTTAAATGAATTTAATGAAAATTCCATTGCTTAGAGCCTTCATTCTTCTATGCATTCTCGAAGTTTAAACACCTATATGTCTAATTTCTTCCTCACCTTAATATTATTCTTTGCTTTACAATTCCATAAAACAGTGTTCTTATGTGTTTGTGAAAATTGTTCCATAGAATAATTTACCAATAAATTGTTCAGGGTAAATATAACCTTATGCATCTATTTATTTCAGGATCACATAGTCAAAATGTACTGTGCAAATACACTGTATAAGATAGTTGGGAGTTCTATTACAGGAAAAAAAAACTACTTCCTTGTGATTTAGAAAATAAATCTCTTGAGCGAGAGTAGCAGAAATGAGTCTATTGAAATTATTTTTCCCATGAAATGATTAAACATGAATATAATATTTTTCAAAGTCATTGTTGATATTAAGAAAATAGCAATGCAATTTCCAATATAATTCATTAGTTAGTAACATTTAGATAAAAACTGAAATACTTAGAATATAGAATTTTCCATCAAACCTCCAGAAGATGCTATTTGCTTGCTTTAAATAAAAATTCAATTTTTGTGCAATGTCAGATTACATCGGGTTTCAGCTTTTGATAGTGAGTTGGCGAGGATTCATGCAACATGATTTAGTTATATTTGAATCAGTTTTTTTTTCTTTTTTGTTATATACCCTTACTAGATAAGTCTCTTGCTATATTTATCCTAGTTGTACACATGATTTCATCTTGTCCCCTACAGTATGAACTTCAAACACATAGAATTCTCTCCCAGACTTATGAACTCAGAAGGCAAACTGAAAAGGGTTGAAAAAATGTTTAAATTATAGACTCAGGATGACAGGATTTTCCAAGATGACTCTTTTCTGCTCCTCTAGTTTTCACCTATTTCATCATCTTTAACTACTATTCTTTTATTTTTTTAATATTTTTTAATTCCATTCCTTCTGTGTTTGCTTATTTTAGAGCTCTAGCTGTTGTTCTTCACGTATACTACAGTGCTCTTTATTTTTTCATGGGTACTAGAAGAGCTTAAATGACAATCCCATATATCTTATCATGCACAGGTCTTGTATTTGGAGACATCAAAGTTTTATTACTAGTTTTAATGGTGATTTCAATGGTGCTGAACTGCAGGGGAATGTACTTTCTATAGGAAGTCTGATGTGAATCACCTCTAAAATGTCTCTTTTCTAGGTTTGGAATTCCCACATATGAAAATTACTTTTATAAATAAATACTACTAGAACTCTATTAGAATGGAATTCATCCTTAGGAACAGATTATGTACAGTGTTAAGAATACTTAGATATCAAGAAATTGAAGCTGAAATTAGAAATAGGCAAACACAACAGTGTATATTTCTTTCTCTCTTGGTGCTCTCCCTTACCTCAAGCACTACAGCTTTCTGGTCATTCAGCCATTCCCTTACTTATCCTTCCACATTTCCCTTTTCAGCATTTCATTCTGTTTCTTATCCAATTACCATTTCTCCAAACTCTGTCCACAAAAATATTGGTTAAAACCCCAGTCCCTTTAGGGGCACCTGGGTGGCTCAGTGGGTTAAGGCTCTGCCTTCAACTCAGGTCATGATCTCAGGGTCCTGGGATTGAGCTCTGCATCAGACTCTCTGCTCAGCGGGGAGTCAGCTTCTCCCTGCCCCATTGCCTACTTGTGATCTCAGTCTCTCTCTCTCTAATAAATAAATAAAATCTTAAAACAAAACAAAACAAACAAACAAAAACCAGTCCCTTTAAATGAAACAGACCATTTCCTCATGAAGCCACTGAACAAGCTTTTGAATTCAATGCCTACCATACATTTCAGAGAGGAGTGTTTCCCCACTTACTCTTTTCTCAATGGGTCTCTATTCTAGCAAGGCTTATCTTAAAAAGAGTTTAGAATGATAAAGATTTAAGCTTTTGTCCCTTAGTGGTTGCAGTGAGTCCTGCAAAGAACTTCCTAAAGAGTAATGTAAACTACCTTGTTTCTCAGTAGATTAGTCAGTGGGTGTTGAGAGAAATAAAATTTATGACGTCGGTCTTTGAAGTCCTAAGCTTGAAGAGGCCTTAAGATTGTGGATTAAAAATCTAGTGTTTTAAAATTCTTACATTATGGGGTGCCTGGATGGCTCAGTGGGTTAAGCCTCTGCCTTCGGCTCAGGTCATGGTCTCAGGGTTCTGGGATAGAGCCCCTGCATCAGGCTCTCTGCTCAGCAGGGAGCCTTCTTTCCCTTTCTCTCTACCAGCCTCTCTGCCTACTTGTGATCTCTCCCTGTCAAATAAATAAATAAAAGCATAAATAAATAAATAAATAAACGAAATTCTTACATTGTGCTTCTTACAGTCTATAAGTATGTAAGGCTGACGTTGGGAGAACAATGGGAAACATGTGAATTGTGCAACAGTTGTGTTAATGGATTTAAGTAACAGGGAATTTTATATAAGAAAGCAGATTAAGTCCTCTTCAGGAATTATTAATGAGAACCAGCCAAGTAATTTAGATAATTATTAACAGAATGCTGCATATGTCTTAGGTCATCTTTTGTCATTTTGAAACATTTTTTTTTTTAAATGAGAAATAAGGACTCACTATCACATACAAGTACATTCTATGCACTTCAGAAAGAAGTAAGTTCATAGTAATTTAGAATTTTCAATGTATATTTCTTCAGGATAAAATTGAAGTTTAATTTATAAAAATTATTCATTCAGACATCCTTACACATGAAAACTTTTTACTTGAAATTTATAAAATCACATCAATTTGTCTTATATAAATCTTAAACTATAGTTCTGGTCTAAGATTTAGTTTTACTCACAACAAACGTACTGGTTCCTTTTTCCAAAGTAATAGATTTGCATGATATAATAATGCAAAAATGCATAATAAAAAGTACTAGTTTCTTTCTTCGTGTCTCTCTATTCCCAGTCCCACTGTATGCAATTAATTACATTTATTACTTTACATTTATTTACTTTAAAGATTATGCTCAATAGTGATAGCTCTTGAATTATATTTTCCATTGGTGTTTCTTTATGGATGATAATTCTGCTTATGCATTTCCTAACTTTTCCTCTTTCTAAATATTTTGACAATTATGTAATAATTTTAATGGTTTGATAATTAGATTTATAGTTTTAATGATTTATTTAAATCTTTGTCTTTGTTTTTCTTGAAATTTTCTAAAATTTTTATGTAACTTTAATTTTCCAAGCTGTTGCTTGATTTCTTATTGTTTGTATTTTTTCATATTATTTCTTATTGCTTGTATTTTATATTTCATAGATAGTAGTCAAAACTGCAATTTAACACCAATGGCTGGTCATTTCTTTAATATCATTTTCATATTTCAGATAGGTCTTAAATCTCAGTTTGCACAATTTAAGAGGTGGTGTAAAAAGAAAAACAACAGCAAATTAATTCCCTCAAGTGTACCTTATTAACTGTTTGAATTGCTTTTAAAAAAAGTATTGCTGAAAGAACTTAAAATGAACAGTTTTGTATTTTTCCATATACTTCTCATATAATGATCTTATATGTTTCTCAGATGAAAACTGGAGATACAACTATATAACAAGAATAAAAAGATAAGAAAACTTAAACTTCAAAATTATTATCTCTTAACTATTTAAGATAGTAATGCATTACCCAGTAAAACTCCTTTTTTTTTGTATTTTAGTAATTTGTCTTTAAAATTTTATGTAAACAGTTTAAGAGGACACACAGTAAATTAGAGACAAAACCTAAAGTTCATCTTGGACTTGCCAAACAACACAGAAATCTTTCCATTCCCTCTTGAAATCTCATCGGTGCAGTGCTAAAGAAAATGAAACAGAAGCCATATCCAGTGGCAGAACTACCAGCAGTCTAAGCTGCCCCAAATCACCACCAAAGTGTTTCTTATTTCAGAAACTGGATCCATTTACTACTCTATCTTCAGTGTTCTTTCTTCCATCTCGAAAAAGACCCTAAGGGCCACTTCTACCTCACCTCGATTTTGAGATGAAAAATTTACTCCCTATGATGAGAGCCGAAGAAAATGAGCTTAACATATTTAAAAAGCTATTATACTAGTATCATTTTCATTGAAGAATAGTAACTTTTAATAAGAAAGTTACAGGGATAAAAGGTGAAGCACAGGGAATACAGTCAATGGTATTGGAAGAGTGTTGTAGGTGACGGATGGTAGCTACGCCTGAGGTGAACACAGCATAATGTAGAAAAATTTCAAGTCACTGCACTGTGCACCTGATGCTAGTGTAATATTGTGTATCCACTGGACTTCATTTAAAAAGAACTGTTTAATGTGTAATGTTCAGCATATACTTATCTAGTAATGTAATTTCTTAAAAATGTATTTTATTACTGATATCTTACTTATGAAATTATTTGGAAAACTTAAAGGTAGAATAAAATAATAGCAGATCTGCTTAAATAATCCATATACATTTTAGGGGATTTGCATTGAACTAAATTACAGAGGCATTTTTGGTGAATTCTCAATATAGTTTTCATGTTATTACTCAAGAATGTTTCTGAAACTGATAGTGTGGCAGAACTCCTATCTAATTCATGGTAAGAAAGAGACAATACAAAATACAATTCTGTGGGTAATATAATAAGTAAAGATTTAGTTTCAAAAAGAAAAGACAAAGAAAATGTACCTTTAGCTTGTATTTTCTTACTTATAATGAAGGTAGTTATTTTTTAACATAAAATTTATTCTAAACATTTGCAAAATATGCTTTAAAATGAGTCTGTTTTCATGGCTTTTATTTAACTGATACAAACATGATAAAATACATAGGTGTATAAATTATTTGGTCAGTATTTTTTCACTGTAGTAAGATATAGACTATAAAGTCATTTTCAATAAAAATTAAACAGTAAATAATATAAATCATATTAAAGTAATTTTAATGGTTTTTTAATTTAATTTTAATTTTTTATTTTTTAATTTTTAATTATTTTTAATAATTTTTAAAAGAATACTCACCTAAAAGGTGAAGTGTAATGTTATTCAGTATAGATATTCTGATGTGGAGAAAATTTATATGTGTGTTAGAATAAAGCTTAAAAATAGAAATGCATATAGTTATCCTATGAACAGCTTTATACTTTGAGAAGATAAATCTATCACCCTTCAGAATAATTCGTTTCAGTAAATAGTAATCTTGCAAAAATTATTATGCCTGTCTTCCACATAAGGCACTTATGTGCTGGACAATATGGAAAGATGGAAGAACTCAATCAAAATGACATGTCACCATCTGCATTGTGAGATTATGTACTACAGAAAAAAGCTCAATTCCTAAATGATATTATACAGTGTTTAACCAAATGTAGATACTCCCACAACTGTAAAATTAACTCAATTTATGCTTTTAGGGTCAACACTGCTTAAATAGTTACAAGATAAAATAAGGTATTCACAGGAAGAGATTACATATGCATTTTTTAAAAGGTAATCAATAAAACCTGTGTTGCTCCTCAACTAACATCTCCAAAAAGAAAAAATTAGTAAAATGCGCATTATCAAATCTCACACATTGCTACTAAAAAATCTAGAAAAAATAAAAAGAGAGAGAGAGAGAGAGATGACCATTTAAAGAAGGAAAAGACATGTTATATTGTTTTTGATATTATCTCATTACAACTGTTCAATCCTTTTCCTTAAAAAAAAAAAGTTTAACTCTTTATACTATGGACTTATAATGATTATAAATGATTTAATTTACTCCATTTTAATATAAGAATTTCAAAGCATCAAAGTAAATTATTCCAAAGAGATTCACTTACAATGTTTTCTAAAAGCAAGCAATTGTATTTGAATAGATTTCATTTCTCTGTGCTCTGATCATATTACTTATAGCAATTGCAGATTTCAAAATAAATAATACCTATGAAGTGGATAATCAGTAAGGCAAAGGAAATGAGCTCCGCAAGTTGGACTGAAGTTAAAAAACTCAAGTTCAGTTTTGGGAGTCGTGTTTTAAAGCCACATTAACAAATTATCATTAACATTTGAAGGACTTTTATGTAAAATTTATGATAAAATGTATTGTTTCAAGAACAAGAACCATATGATACTCTCAAAAGATGCTGAAAAAGCATTTGACAAAGTACAGCATTCTTTTCTGATCAAAACTCTTCAAAATGTAGGGATAGAAGGTACATACCTCAATATCATCAAAGCCACCTATGAAAAACCCACCACTAATATCATTCTCAATGGAGAAAAACTGAGAGCTTTTCTTCTAAGGTCAGGAACAATGCAGGGATGTCCATTATCACTATTCAACATAGTACTAGAAGTCCTAGCCTCAGCAATCAGACAACAAAAAGAAATTAAAGGCATCCAAATCGGCAAAGAAGTCAAACTATGACTCTTTGCAGATGATTTGATACTATATGTGAAAAACCCAAAAGACTCCACTCCAAAACTGCTAGAACTTGCACAAGAATTCAGTAAAGTGTCAGGATATAAAATCAATGCACAGAAATCAGTTGCATTTCTTTACACCAACAACAAGACAGAAGAAAGAGATATTAAGGAGTCAATCCCATTTACAATTGCACCCCAAACCAGCAGATACCTAGGAATAAACCTTACCAAAGAGGCTAAGAATCTATACTCAAAAAACTATAAAGTACTCATGATAGAAATTGAGGAAGACACAAAAAAATGGAAAAATGTTCCATGCTCATGGATTGGAAGAACAGATATCGTGAAAATGTCTAATCTACCTAAAGCAATCTATGCATTTAATGCAATCCCTATCAAAATCCCATCCGTTTTTTCCAAAGAAATGGAACAAATAATCCTACATTTATATGGAGCCAGAAAAAGACCTCAAATAGCCAGAGGAATATTGAAAAAGAAAGCCAAAGTTGGTGGCATCACAACTCCAGACTTCAAGCTCTATTACAAAGCTGTCATCATCAAGACAGTATGGTACTGGCATTAAAAAAAAAAAAAAAAAGACACATAGATCAATGGAACAGAATAGAGAGCCCAGAAATAGACCCTCAACTCTATTGTCAACTAATCTTTGACAAAGCACTAAATAATGTCCAGTGGGAAAAAGACAGTCTCTTCCACAAATGTTATTGGGAAAATTGGACAGCCACATGCAGAAAAATGAAACTGGACCATTTCCTTACACCACACACAAAAATGGACTCAAAATGGATGAAGGATCTCAATGTGAGAAAGGAATCCATCCAAATCCTTGAGGAGAACAGAGGCAGCAACCTCTTCAACCTCAGCCGCAGCAACTTCTTCCTAGGAACATCACCAAAAGCAAAGAAAGTAAGGGCAAAAATGAACTATTGGGACTTCATCAAGATCAAAAGCTTTTGTACAGCAAAGAAAACAGTTAACAAAACCAAAAGACAACTGACAGAATGGGAAAAGATATTTGCAAACGACATATCAGATAAAGGACTAGTGTCCAGAATCTATAAAGAACTTAGCAAACCCCCCCACCCAAAGAACAAATAATCCAATCAAGAATTCGGAAGAATACATGAACAGACATTTCTGCAAAGAAGACATTCAGATGGCCAACAGACACATGAAAAATGCTCCACATCACTCAGCATCAGGGAAATACATAATGAGATACCACCTCACACCAGTCAGAATGGCTAAAATTAACAAGTCAGGGAATGACAGATGCTGGCAAGGATGTGGAGAAAGGGGAACCATCCTACACTTTTGGTGGGAATGCAAGCTGATGCAGCCACTCTGGAAAACAGCATGGAGGTTTCTCAAAAAGTTGAAAATCGAGCTACCCTTTGACCCAGCAATTGCACTACTTGGTATTTACCCTAAAGTAGTGTTTACTCCATAAACATAGTGATCTGAAGGGGCACGTGCAACCGAGTGTTTATAGCAGCAATGTCCACCATAGCCAAACTATGGAAAGAACCTAAATGTCCATCAACAACGGATAAAGAAGAGGTGGTATATATATACAATGGAATACTATGCACCATCAAAAGAAATGAAATCTTCCATTTGTGATGATGTGGATGGAACTAGAGGGTATTATGCTTAGCTAAATAAGTCAATCAGAGAAAGACAACTATCATATGATCTCCCTGATATGAGGAAGTGGAGATGCAACATGGGGAATTTGGGGGCGTAGGGAAAGAATAAATGAAACAAGATGGGATCAGGAGAGAGACAAATCATAAGATACTCTTAATCTCACAAAACAAACCGAGGGTTACCGGGGGAAGGGGGTTAGGGAGAGGGTGGTGGGGTTATGGACATTGGGGAGGGTTGTGCTATGGTGAGTGCTGTGAAGTGTGTAAACCTGGTGATTCACAGACCTTTATCCCTGGGGCTAACAATACATTATATGGTAATAAATTTTAAAAATTTAAAAAATGTATTGTTTCAAACAGAACCAAATTGAATGATGGGAAGCTATTAGGGAGAGATTTATGCTCTTTAGTCAAAATGAAATAGTCTACCTTACAAAGAAGTCTTCCTCTTCTTGAAGTTAAAACAACAACAACAACAAGACTAGGTATCCAGCCATCAGAAAAATTGTACAAGGGAATGTGTACATTTGGCATTTAAAGAAATGCTTAATTGATCTTTTTATTGACGAGTCTTCTAATCAATAGTTGCAAGGGACCACTTGAACACATATTTTTTGCTGCTACTTAAAGAAACTAGAGTATAGAACATATTAGAAAGAAATAAGCCCCATATTCCCATGATATTCATTAGTATTCATAATGATGTCATGCTTATGAATTTTTCATTATTTTAAAGAATTGTTTACATACTATAGCTCAGCTTGTTTGCTCTCATCCATTCTTTCTGTCTCTTTTTCCTTTTGTTTTCTCTCTTTTTTTTTCTTTTCTTTTCTTTTTTCTTTCTGGTCAGTTAACCTCATGTGTTATTTGATAAGGAAAAAAATTTTTAATCTTATTGTTTTTCCCTCTACATAACCACCTTACTAATTGTGTTTTGTAAAACAAAGTCAGGAAAGATGATTATTACTTTTATACAAATCAAATCTTCATTATGTTGGGGATCAAAATTAAACACAACTAATTCTTTAGTTTCAGCTATCCCCACTATTTAAGTTATCCACCATCAACCAAATTGGTCCATATAATTTATACTTTCTGATATCTACCATAATTGTCCAATTGTTTTAGTGCCTGATATTAGCTTTTAATACCAACACTTTTTGTCAAACACTATTTACTGGTTTTTCAACATAACTTTATACCTTTGGTTTTGATATTTAATTTGGCCTTTCCATTATTCAAATTCATGCCTTTCCCCACAGACATTAAGTTCCTGCCCCAGGGATTCTCTGTGTCTATTGGCCCCTGGATCAACCCTGAGATAGGATTTCAACTCCTTTACAAG
Source organism: Mustela nigripes (assembly GCF_022355385.1). Lineage (NCBI taxonomy): Eukaryota > Metazoa > Chordata > Mammalia > Carnivora > Mustelidae > Mustela > Mustela nigripes. The sequence goes on from NC_081557.1 coordinate 140,115,150, forward strand.
AACCAAGAGAACCAAGACACAAACCGTCTAGTCCTACATTTATAAAAGTTCTACAGTTTTCTTCTTTTATATTCTGTAGACATTTGAAATTTAACACTCTTAAACTTTATTTTTTAACTGCTATTCTTATCTAACATAATATTTTTATAAAGTGGGTAAAATGTTTTCCATTTAAGCAAAATAGAAGTAATTCAGAGAGCTTGTTTTTGTTTCCTTTTTTGAAAACAGCTGACAAAACCCTATTTTTTAAAAGATGTTTTTTGTTTATTTGACAGACATAGATCACAAGTAGGCAGAGAGGCAGGCAGAGAGAGAGGGGGAGGCAGGCTCTCTGCCTAGCAGATAGCCCGATGCGGAGCTCCATCCCAGGACCCTGGAATCATGACCTGAGCCTGAGCCGAAGACAGAGGCTTTAACCCACTGAGCCACCCAGGTGCCCCCCAAATCCTATTTCAATCTCTTCAGTTTCTAGGCAAAATGAGAAAGGTCAAGTGATTTGCTCAGTGTCACAGAACTACCAAATGATAGAGGGGGAAAACATTCTCTTGAATTCTCTCAATGCAACAATTATTCCATACTTCAAGTACCTCTCTGAAACTCTTAATTATTCACAGTGAAATATTCTCCAAAACATTATGGAAAATTTAAAAAAATTGTGAAAATATGTAGGCTATTATAGTTTTACGAAATATAGTCCTTAGAAAATTTTGTGTATGAAAATAACAGGTATGGAACACCTGGGTGGCTCAGTAGCTTACACGTCTGCCTTCAGCTCAGGTCATGGTCTTGGGATCATAGCATTGAGCCCTGCATGCATCTCCCTGCAGGCCAGGGGATAGGGGAGCATCTGATTATCCCTCTTCCCCTGCCCCTCCACCCTGCTCATGCTCTCTCTCTCTCTCTCAAATAAATAAATAAATAAATAAACAAAATATTTAAGAAAAGGATATAACAAGTAACATCATTGATCCCTTGAACTTCTCAAACATGATTTTATTTAATGTGCATAATAATCTTGTGTGATAGGTAATATTGTTATACCATTATAGTAAATGAGGATCAAAAGGAGTATTTACACAGCTAATATGAATGTAAACCTGGACATGACGTCTTGGTCTGGTTGACTTCAAGGACTATTTTCATAACCTCTCTAATACACTGTCCCTAAAAAAACTGGTTCTCAATTTATGACAGTGTAATGTTCTCAACTCCATTTTTATTATAACACTGAAAGACATAAATATAATCTTCTTATGTTAAAATAATTGAAAGTTTCTGTAAGGTTTTCTTTGTACTTTTGATATCCTAGAATCAAAATCATGCTGTATGATGGTTTTCTAAGATAGGCCAAATTAAGACAAATCACCTCTTACATTTCTATGACTACCTATGCTTGGACTTATATGAGCTAGACTGTTTATATACTTTAATATATGAAATGGCAGATAGAATTATATAGATTAATATATGTAATTTTAGAAAAAAATCCAGTTGTATTGTTCAGGTATAACCAGTAATCTCAATTAAAAATTGATGAAAGTATTTAAACTTCAGGTCTTTCTTTTTTAAAAAATGTTCCACCTGGGAGATAACCACTAATATTAAATTAATAATACATTATTGTAAAATCTCATTTTTTTAAAATATTGTAAAACCTGTTTTACAGGTTTCAGCAGAGTATACTGTTTTTGGTGTATTAAAAAAAGCTTAACCTTGACCACATTAATTTCCAGATGGCTATGAAAAATATCCTAGGAATCCCAACCTAGACATTCCGTACAGTACAAAAGAACCTTTGTTTCATTTGTCTTGATTCATGATAACCTGAATGAAATCTCATTGAGAATAATTATTTGTGTTCTATTGATTAAGTGAACACTATTTTTTAAAGTGTTTCATTATTTATTTTTCTATATATCTCAGTTGACTCAGATTATGACAGTTTGGATTTTAAAAAGAGAGAGAGACAGAGAAGAAAGCTCAAAATCAGTTGTTTCTTAAACTATTTGCAGAAGAATCACTTTGGTTTTTGTTCAACCTATTTTTTTTTTAAACCAGTAAGTATTTTTCATTCCAAGAAACCTTCCAGGCAATTTTGAAACCACCCAAACTGATCTAAATCCTGTTCATAAAGATAAGTTTACTGATCATAGGAGCACATGGCTATTTTGGCAATGTCAAATTACTATAAAAGGTTCTAAATGTTTATTTTCAATTTCTATATTATTCTCAGCTTGGTAACAAATGGTATGCCAACTGGCAGCTGTTCGCACACAACATTTTGAATTGTGCTGTTCTAAAATTCAGTTTTTCAATCATTCTGAATGACATGGCATGACTGAGAAGTATACACTTTTGACTTTTTTTTCTACAATAAGTGACATTTAAACAAGTATTTACTGAGGAAATATTGTATCTTTACTAGGGTGTTTGGAAAAATGTAAAAATATAGGAAGAGCAAAGGCTAACATTTTAACTGAGGATGATAGTACAGGGTTATATGCCAAGTTTTGTGGCACAAAATGTAAATATAATAGAAGTTTAGGCAAGAAGAAAATCAGGAAGACCAAAAGTCACATAGGTATTGGAAATATGATGGCCAAATGTAGATTGAAAATAATTTGATTAATAAAATGTGTGGTATGCTCTTTACTGTCTGTGGAAAATCATTTGCTTTTATGAAATTTTGATGTGAATATTCTAGCAAGAACAGACTATTTGTTAGAAAATAATGAAAATCGTGTTATACATTTTGAATAACATTTTTACAATTTCTTTCCCTTTCTTTCTTTCTTTCTTTCTTTCTTTCTTTCTTTCTTTCTTTCTTTCTTTCTTTTTTTTCTTCCACAACGTCCCTCTACTCCTACTCTACGTCCTACTCTACGTCCACTCTCAGTTACTGCCAAAGAAAGGAACTATTATGACAGTCTTAAGAACATGACTGGTAAAGAAGCAGAAAAATTTATCAATGCAGAACTACTAAAATCAAATTATTTTCAATAATTAGTGACCAGATCAGTAAGGCAACCAGGTCTACAATATAACTAATAATTTTCAAACTTAAATGCGACGTATTGATCAGAATATCAAACTGTCTTTCTCTCATTCTTTGACAATATACATGTCCAGTAGTTCAGTACCTACCTACCTAGGAGTGTCTATCTACCACCGTTGGGTGAATCCACATGCTGCCAAAATCAATGCCTAAACTGGATGAATACATGTTAGATCACCTTATTTGTTACATATTTATTTCTTCCTTTTTAAATAATACTAATGCCAGCTTATTTTTATTCAAGTTCTATGTAATACTCACTGTATTTGTAATTCAAATTATGCAAAAGATCAGATGTTTACTTTTCTGTTTAACTTTAGAGAACTCTAATCTATTTGTATTTAATTACCTAGCCTTTTTAGTGCTTTTGTTTCCTGTGCTCCTAAGCCTGGCATTCCTTAGACTATTGTTTACTTATAAACAAGATATTTTATATACCAACCATACTTATTTTCTGTATATAGCCTTATACATGATTATTACTATTAATTTTACTCTGTTATTTTATCAATCGATAGTCTTTTATTTTATGGAATCCTTTAGTTTTTTTTTTTTTTCAATAAAGTTCCCTAATATAAACCAAACCTTATATATCTTTACATAGATAATGCCTGTTTATATTATCTGTGTATTCTCTCCCTTTCTGTCATCTCTCTATTCTCTACCTATAATTTATTTGCATGTGCTCATGTGTATCTATGTGTACTACACCTTTTTTTTCTATTCAGTTTTTAATTACCTTTAATATAGTATACTTTTTTTACTTTGTTTAGTTCAAATTGTTCATTTAACAGATTTTTTTCTATGAAAAGACTGATAGAGGAAGGAAAGCCTGGTGACTGACAAGTCACAGATTAATCTCTTTGTATCATTCGATCGTGATTACAACCAGGCAGTAAGAGTGAATGTACTTTGGACTCACCTGGGTGGCTCAGTTGGTTAAGTGTCTGACTCTTGATTTTGGCTCAGGGCATGTTTTCAGGTTTGTGAGCTTGAGCCCTGCCTTGGGGTTTGTGCTGGACATGGAAAGCTTAAGATTCTCTCCCTCACTCTCCCACTGCCTCTCTCCAACCCCTCTCAAAATCAAATCAATAAATAAAAATGAATGCACTCTAAGAGGAATTTAATGTAAAGGAAATAGAATAGAAAACCAAAGTCTGAGGCTTACCTTTCCTGAATCATAATTAAGGAACATAACATAAAGAAGCCACTATGACAGAATTTCACTAATAGAATTTAAATGATAACTAGGATAGGGAACTATTCAAGAATGAGATCAACAACATTTTATTCTGCAAAGGTTCAGATAGTAAATATCTTAAGCTTTGCGGTCCACAGGATCTTTATCTGCCATTATAGCATGAAAATGGTCATAGACAATATTTAAGTCAATGGATTTGGCTTTGTTCCAATAAACCTTTATGTAAATTTGAATTGAATTCCATATAATTGTTACATGTCACAGAGTAGTAGTCCTTTGATTTTTGTTCCCACCATTAAGAAATGCAAAAAACGTTCTCAGTTTTTGGGCCATGTACCAGAAAAGACAATGGTATGAATTTGGCCTGGGACCATTGTTTGCTGATTTTTACCTTGCAAAAATGAAAGAATATTTTAGGAAGAATAAATGTCTGAATAGCCAAATTCATCAGAAACTATAAGCAATGTGAGAGCAGGCATTCTTGTGTATTCATAGTTTTATTTCCAAATATAATTTTCACACTATCTTTCACATAGAGAGTACTCAATAAGTGCTTCCCAACAAGAAGTAAAGACTAATGATTGGAAATTCTGAGGCCACTGGTGATCTCTCCTGTTTTGAAAGAGAGAGGATGATGAAAGCTATTTGAAGTATGAACAATTTAGACTGAAAGGTCAGGAAATGGAGGTAAATTTCTAGACAGCCTGTTTAGTGTCTGAAGAGAATGGGATGATTGGAAGGGAAAGAAGATAAATCCAAGTAATGTTTTGTTATTCTTTCTTCTTAAATTGCAAGGGAATGTTGACATTGGATGTGACTGCAATGACAAATTAAATACAGAACAGATCTTTCTGAAGGCAAAGGACAGTGGACAAATCTATGATTGGAGAGAAGGTTGAGAGGAGGGGATAATGATAGAAACTTACTGAGTTGGATGCAAGGAAAATGGAGGTGCTTGTGACAAATAACATTTGTCCCCGACATGAATGACAGAATACGTGCTGAAAGAGAGACTATGGGGAAGAAGAGGACAGAGAAATGGGTATTTGGAGATTTGAGGGAAATGCATTTTTTTAAAAGATTTTATTTATTTCTTTATTTGGAGGAGAGAGAGAGAGAGATTGAATGAGGGGAAGGGCAAAGGGAGAGAATCTTCTCAAGCAAACTCCCCACTAAGTGTGAGTCCAACTTGGAGCTCAGTCCCACCACCTGGAGATCATGACTTGAGCTGAAACCAAGAGCTGGAGGCTCAATGGACTGAGCCACCCAAGCATCCTGGGAAATGTGTTTTTAATAGTAAATCAATACAATAAATAAAAATGGCAAAGTCCTATAGAAGATGAATGCATACATCTGCCTAACTGACCTACTTATTTTTAACAATCAGGTATCATCAGCATTGTTTTAAATGTTAAATCCAAATTAATATCATCACTAGAAACATCTTGTTTGCCTTTAAAATTTTGGAAAGAGATAATGTATACACAGGATGTAATTAAATATGGAAATTACTTAAAGGGAGATAGATAATTTCTAACTATGAACTAGAATTTTCTTTTTCTTATTGACTCTTACCCTTATTAGTTTTAATATCTTATTAATTCCTTTTACTCTAAATTGTGGTACACATTTCTATAAAAAGTGATTTAATTAAACTTCTTGATATAATTCCTCACAATTTTCCTCATCAGTATGTATTATCTTAATTTTGTTTTGCATATTTGGTTTTTTTGAGCTCATCTTTTATCTCATTAAATGCCTAATGCATGTGAAAAATATTCCTCTAAAATTCCCATCCATAGAAGTAAATATTAATCTATGTGATCTGAAAAAATAAAAGTGTCGTTGTAAAATGGAACCTAAAAGACTATAATCAGAAATAATGGCATAAAGTGAAGCAAAGAAAACTCAGGGTGGCTGTCAGGAAACTTTTAATGGCTTTGTAAAAATGATTGTGAGGCTGATCAGGGACATCTTACAGAGACAGCATACAAATAGGAAATAATTCCCAGCAGAGCAGTTTATTTTACTGTTGAATAGTTTTGTAGCTAAAGCAAACAAAGGGGTGGAAATTGCTCCTGGTTCAGTAGTTGTTTCGCTGACAGTTATGTGTCAGGTCACTCACACTTCCTATTATTTTGGCAGATTTTGTTGGTAGCTTTTACACAACAGCAAAGAATTTATAAACAATTTCCCTGTGTTCAGAGCCTTTCATCAACGTTAGATCCCACTTTTTTTTTCCCCCACATATTCATGCCTCTGAAGTACATATTTTATATTGTGCTGGATTCTCACAAATTAGGCTCTTGCCAAAGATATTTAATATACTTCTGAAGCAATATGTTTGGTATAGAAAGTAATGTTTCAGTGAATTGATGAGTGAAACTGTTTTGTGCATGTGCTGAGGACAGACTTCAGGTTTGTGAGCCTGCTTGAGGGTGCTGTGGACATGATTCAGGATGACCCCACTGGTAATCATTTTAAAATGATAGTAGTACATCCCATGTAGTGGAGTTAATTCTCTACCTCCAGAACTACCAGAATCATGCATTAGATGTTTAGTTTTTAATTTGTTTGGTTATGTTCTGGAAGCCTGGGAATAACATGTACTGTTTAAAGGAAGACCCTATCATATGTTCCGGGTGTTTTGACAGTGCGTGGCAACTTCTGGATTGAATCTTAAAAATCAGTGGACACTCCAGATTCTCCCTGAATCATATCTGAAATTTGGAGAACGAAAACAGCAGACCACACGTTGAGCTCTCATTTCAAAGTGCTCTGGTTTTTATATTATTTTCTAAACTTTAAGCAAAGAGAAAAACCACCTACTATGTTTGTGCTCCTTCCAAAGGTGTTATTATGGTATATCCATTTTAATTACTATATATAAAATGTGATTTGCTGTCAGTATTATCTTTAAAAGAAATGCTTAGTGGTGTTGATTATGTAAGCTTTGTTAATTGTAACTCGTGATTATTAAATACAAATGGTGAATGAAATCTCTGCTGAAAAGAAATGTTTTTATTTGAATTAGAGAAGGAGAGTGTTCTAATTTAACAGTTACTAACTGGAATATACAAATCAATAAATTAGATATTAGTAATCAGTGATCATACCTAAATCATAAGACAAATGAAACACTAGAATCATTACACACATATTTTATGTTTAGATCAACAAATCTTTCTTCTTAGTGGTTTTCTAACTATAGGTAAAGTGAGAAAATTACAAAACAAAAAGATCAGTGAATAAAAGAAAAACCTGAAAGAAAAATAATGGGCTAAATGACATTTCTTCCATTTGTGATGTGTCTACCAGCACAGATCACTGGGCCTATACATCCCTTCAACATTCACTTATTAACAAAATTCTGGATAGTAGGGAATAGAAGTTTTTATGTGTGTGTGTGTTTTGTTTTTGTTTTTGTCTCATTTATGACAGTCCGGCACAAACAATATAATATTCAACCAGAAAACAGTTATGGGTGAAGGAGTAGAATAATAATATGCTTGGACATATTAAAAGATTTTGTAAAATTTGACCTTGATAAAAATTGAAAAATAAAATAAGCCTTCTTAATAACTAACTTTTTATAATTTTTCGAAGCTTCTGATTCTCCACAGATTAGAAAGCTTTCAATCACTTCTGGTCAATTTGGTAGCTTTTGAGAAGATCAAGGACAGGGCATGGGGCCAGTCGCTGATGTGATAACCTCTAAATATACTCCAGTGTGACATTTAATGTCTGGTAAAGAAGCTTGAGATTGGAGGATTTGAGAGAAAACTTTGAATTTATTATCTATTTCTGAAGTTACTGAGTTATGAACAAGATAGTAACATATGAAGAGGCTATATCCTATTAGAAATAAGTAATTAAGAGCCTGATGAAATTTATATCAAAGAGTTATTTCCATTGATTTATATTTAAGGGGATTGTTTAATTTAGTACACATACTATCTCTGTGTGTGTATATATATATATATATATACACACACACACATATATAGGTGTATATATATATATATAATTTTGATGTTGAAAGTAATAAAGCATCAAATATTAATTTTGCTTCTAATATGCCATACCCATCTTGATTTAAAATACTCACTTTTTCCCCTGTTTTCTAAATTATAGGATGAAGTCTGTCCCAAAGCTAAAGAAGATGAAGTTCAGAGGTGTGTGTGGGCCTCAGCTGTTAATGTCAAAGACAAGTTCATTTATGTTGCACAGCCAACTCTGGACAGAGTCCTCATTGTTGATGTGCAGTCCCAAAAAGTTGTTCAGGTATGAGCGATCCCTACATTTGAAGGTGATTTTTTAAAAATTATTTATTTTTTTGCAATTCTTTACCAGGTAACTTGTACACTGCCATCTGACTGTCATTGATAATTTGTTTTATTACTTGGATAACTGGATAATGTATGCATTTTCTGCAAACTTTCCTCTTAGTCTGTTGCTTGAGTTTAATGATTTAAAAATAATTTTTCTTATTTTCAAAAATTAGATTCCATAAACACATCATAATAGTAACATGATTAGTTCCACAAAAATCAACCTCAGATTTATTTTTTCTGTTAGAGCCAGGAAAGTTCCAGTCAGACACCAATTAAGGTATTCCTAGTTACCATTCCAGAAACAGTATTATTTCTTCCTTACTTGATTCTTCACAAAAGCCAAGATAATAGTAGACTGTTAGATAATAATAATTTCGTAGGTTTTACTATAGTAGTAAAACAAGGAATATGTATATAGGTCAATGACAGAGAAAAAAAAAAGTAAACATTGTCATGGTAATGGTTATAGAAAAAAATTCTGGTTTGAGTCTCCAAATGTTTCATTTCCAGTTCTTTCCAAAGTTGTTTAACTTTGGCAGTCTATTTGTACTCCATTGCACAACAGCCAGGGATGGTATTGGGTTTGCTTCTAGGTGACCTGGCTATAGTAACTGGGCCCTTGACTCTTACTATAATCTCTTGCTTCTCAGATCAGAGGAAACAAATTTAAAACAGCTTTATTAGATATGCATAATCCACTAAATGGGATTAATAATTGTAAATATCCCATAACATTGTATTTAGAATTAACTTCATGCATATAAAACATTTATAGCAAAAAAAAAATTATAGCAGATCTTGGCATATAGAAGTGATTTACATCTACTTACTATCAAGTTTCTGAGAGACACTAGAAACTAACCATTCCTTATATTTGTCCTTATATTTTTCATTTATATTGGTTTGAAATCAAATATTGAAGTAAGTCCTCTAATGATTCCTAACTAGAACTACAAAAAGGGGCAATAAGTTCAAAGTTAGGGCTTTTCATTCTAAGAGTCCTTCATAGCTTCACATGATATCATCCAATCATCCATCTATCTATCCATCCACTCTTTGTATACTTATTAATTGCCTACTATGGATATGTTTGGTATGGAAAATAAAAGAGTGAAAGTGTTTCTACCAAAAAACTCTGTTATCTCTGGTTTTACAAATTTACAGTGGATATTTAGTCTAATGGTTAAATTTCTAATAAGAGAGTGACTGGTATAATCATGAGGAAAATGATCAGTAACTGTTCTACTAGAAAACTTCTCTAAGGCCTCTAGGGTTGCATGGTTTATATATATATATCCAGTCTGATGGTTCAGTATCCACCTTGAGAATATATATTTTTCTGTGTATTTCACCTCTTTTGTCTGAGACTACTGGATTTTGACCAAGTTAATTTGATCTTGATTTCAGCTATAACATAGGCGATCAAATTATAGGCATTCAGTTTCGGATTATTTAGACTCTATAGCCAGCAGGTTAAAATTAGAAGTATGTTTCAGAAATAATCAAATTGGTCTTTAAATTTTGTTTTCAAACTAGAAATCTATTCTAATTATGTATTACCTACTAGATACTCAAAAGCTAGAAAAACTAATATTACTTATCTTCATATCCTTTCCATCTTCAGACAACAGTATAAAATTTTAAATTAATTTAAAAATTAAAATTAATAGAAAATATTGATAATGAAATGTAAAAGTCACATAAATTATATTATTTTCTGATTTGCCTCTAATTGCTATGAAATACCATGGAATGTAACCCTAATGCTAAAATATTTTTAAAAATCATGTTTATGATATAATCATTATGGAGTATTTTTAAACAAAATCTAACATTACTTTTTTATAGGCTAGAAAATTGGGCCTCAGTCCAAATAAGTTCTTCTTATGATCTTATTATTAAAATAATAATGATGTTTTATTACTCCTTCTACTCCTTAACTATTCATAGATAATCATAATGTATATTTATGCTACCATAAATAAACATTGACTGATTTTAAATATTACATCAGTGGAAATATATAGCATTCACTTTTTGTATCTGTCTACTTTGCTCTACATTATAATCATAAGATCATTTTGTTTAAATGTAGGTGTAGTGTGATTCTTTCTTTGCTGGAGATAAATCAATTACAGTTAATTATTTGTTGATTCTCATTTGAAAATTCACCTAAATTTATTTAAAAGAATAAAATCAATACTCATGGGGCTTTTGTGGTCATGCAAGGACATGAACAGAATGGTTAAAAATTTGTCACCCAACACACACGTTTCTAGCTGAAATTGAATAAGAAGAGACTCTGCATTCTTGTGTCAGTTTTTATACTGTAAACAAGTGTCCTTTTCATGGACTTTTTAGTACTATGTGTTTTGAATTTTTGTGCTTTTGTTGGCAACTCTGTTGCTTAAAATGACTCCTAAGCATAGTGTAGAAATGCCTGTGCAAGAAAGCTGTGATGTAAGTAATGGTAAGTTTCATTCAGCCCTGAGTCCTAGTGTTATTTGGCTACAAGTTCAATGTTAATTAATGAACAATATATATTAAATAAAGTGTCTTTGAACAGAAACACATATGAAACAAAGTTATCTATTGATCAGTTGATAAAAATCTTGAGACCAGAGGCTCAAAGGAACCTAAGTATGTATTTCCCCTAGGAGCAATGGGTCAGTATTCAGAAACTCAGCATTAGCGGTTACTTTATAGAATCAGCTACTACTGATAAATAATAGTCTATAAAGGAAGTTGCAAGAAATAGTAATGAAAGTTACTTCATACCGATTCTCTGGCACAATGTTAAACTAATTATTAGTAACACCCATATAAATGCAAAATATTAATATCAATATCAAGTAATATTGATAATCATGATTAAATATGTTGAATCCAGATAAGGCTGTGTGTTAGGGAATTTTGCTCCTTAATGAAAAAAAAAGTAATAGATTAATTTAACCAGATAATTTTAGAACTTAGCTGAAGAAAAGGAGAATAATCTGAATGTAAGAAGGAAAGTATAAGGATACGTATATAGAAACACAAAGGAATTAATGTATAAAGGTAAAAATTAAGTTATTGAAAAAACTAAAAATTAAAATTCTTAAAATCTAGTAGAACAATCAAAAGGAAGCTGGGAATTTTTTGCAAAAAATGACAAGTCATGATTAACACTATTAGAATTGAGTAAAAGTATATAACCACACTCCTAGAGTAAAAGAAACAAAGAAAGTATTAAGGTAAAAAACTATGGTATTGAATTTTTTTTAAAAGATTTTATTTATCTATTTGACAGACAGAGATCACAAGTAGGCAGAGAGGCAGGCAGAGAGAGAGGGGGAGGCAGTCTTCCTGCAAGCAGGGAGCCAATGCGGGGCTTGATCCCAGGACCCTGGGATCATGACCTGAGCTGAAGGCAGAGGCTTTAACCCCCTGAGCCACCCAGGTGCCCCTATGGTATTGAATTTTAAAAGCAAAATGGGAAAGAACAAATTAAAGGGAAAAGATGTTAATATCATGTAACCAAAATAGGAATAAAAAAGGAATCTTGATTTGAGAGTTCTAAAATAAAACAACAAAAAAAAAATATTCTGCCCCAGATGGGTTTAGAGGTGAAAGCTGACATGGTACTGATTTCCTGCTTTACTCACTCCACCTGTTCTGGCTAGAGCCTCTGTATATTCTCAGATTTTCTATTACCAAAGACAAATCTAAAGCTTCTCTCCATGCATCTTGCCCCACACCACCATTTATCAGCCTATTGTCTCACTTCCTATGGCCTCCTTCTATTTGGAGAACAGTGCAAACCAAGAATAACGTACTAGATTTGTTCCTATTGTCAGAAAAATGTGAGAACTTAAACCATGGCACAAAAAGACAGAGTGTCATGGGGTTACTTGCACAGCTCTGGCTAGATGTGTGATGGAGTTGAATATAATGCTTCTCTCAATAAAAAGAAATGGTTTTGAATCATAGGGGCTACTGAATACCTTACTGGAAAAAAGGGAAGTGAAAGTGCAGCTGCAGCGATTTGGGACATTCTGCAACAATCTGTTCTGTAGAAATGCAGAGATCACCATTGTTTATAAAATGAAAATTTCCATACTGGGTAGAATCAGTTTCCTGTTCTTACTGATAGGAATACTAGTTCTTGAAATCTATTACTGACTGTAAATATCAACCTAAAATTTTAGATCTATACCACAAAAGATTGTCTTTATAAAAAACTAAAATTTTCTGGGCTTTACTTTGTCTAAGTTTTCACTTTCAAAGCCATGTTATAATTTCAGTTTGTGAGCTCTTTAGATAATGAATTCCATGTGTCTACTTACCTGCTGGGTGAAAGAACACTGCCTTATATTTGTCTTAACATAACTTAGAATCTGTGAATTTCAGTCCTCAAAAGTACATGCTTGAAGGTGAATTATAAATATCCTAGTGGTTCTATTTTCATACTTGAAAATACCTCATTTCTTAGAATTGTAAATTCCCTCAAGGCTTTCCCAATTTAAAAACAGCATTATAGATTTTGCAGATTTAGATATTGAACCCCCTGTTTTATAAATTAACAATCCAAGAAGTTCAAGTCTTAAAACTATTTAAAGAAAGAGCATTTCTAGCTACTTAAAAATTGAAACAACAACAACTTTGTGATTTAAAGCTGTACTTATTGGGGTGCCTGGGTGGTTCAGTGGGTTAAGCCTCTGCCTTTGGCTCAGGTCATGGTCTCAGGGTCCTGCCGTTGAGCCCTGTATGGAGCCCCGTATTGGGTCAACAGGGAGCCTGCCTCCCCCTCTCTCTCTGCCCGCCTCCCTGCCTACTTTTGATCTCTCTATCAAATAAATAAATAAAATCTTTTAAAAAATGAATACAGCTATATTTATCTGCAAGGACAGAGCACACTCAAAGTCAACTGCCAGTACAAAGTTAATTTTATAAAAAGTTAAACATTCTTTCTCAACTTGACCACTTTTCTCAACTGAGGCTAAGTTTAAGTCAATCTTTTTTGCATCCAAGTAAGTTATACTTCCTGATTGTGTGCTGTAGGCATTTATTTCTTTCTTTCAAACCTGAGTGTATTATACAGAAACAGCTAAGAATATTAACTATAACAGAAATTTAGTTAACCTTCTCCCAAACATGATAGAAAATGCCATGGAATTTTCTCTGGTGTAGATACAGAAAAGGAACAAAACAATGAAGTTCAAAATCAATCTTGAAGAAAAAGAAAAGAAAAGAGACAAAAAAGAACACTACTATTGTTTAACTTTGATCTTTCAAGCTTTATTTTTCAATCTAATTAAAGTAGATCCCTAGTGTTTTATACCGACCTTATCTAAGAAATCATATTTCTTACTACTTCTTTTTCATGCAAATACATGCAAAACAATACATGCGAAAGACTGTGTGGATTGGCAGTAAATGTGCATTGAAGGTTAAAAATTTAAAGATTTGGAACAGCTTTGTTACATTTTATTATTAAAATGACAAATATTTTCTTGAAATCTTGACAATATTTTAGAAAATTCATGATAAAATATTACCATTAGACTACATTTGTTTTCAGTGGATGCAACTATACCATTTTTATATTTTCATCTGCAGCTTAAAATATAAAAGGTCACAATGTTTTAATGGAATCGTTAAGATTGCTATCGCTTTAGCCATCAAATGCGTATTGCCTTTCTTATTGTGGAATTTTTGTCAGAGTGGCAGGCAGGTGATATTTGGCTGTATTAAAGACTGGCTAGTAAACAACTGACCTCATTTTGTCTTCTATGGAGTAAAATCGGGTTCTGCTTGGATGCCAAAGTGGCTTGTGACACCTTGGGAGTATTCTTAAGTGTTAGGAGCAGTCTCCTCCAGCCATTAGCACATTATCTTGAGAATCGACATCATTAGTTTAAATTAGGTTCACTTAATTAGCCAGCTGGTACTCTCCTTGTCAGGCTGATAAACAAGCTGTGCTTCACTGTTCCTTCTTGTTAAGACCAAACCCCAAGTTTTGTTTATCTTTGTTGCTATTATCAGTATAGATGTTTATAGATTATCAGTACCAGATGCAACTGGTCCATGGTCATTATAGTGTATAGTTTAAATTTTTCTATTTGTCTCATCTTCTCAAGAAACACTGATAAATTTGTTTAATACTGGGTAGTTGGGGATTATGAAGGAGTTAATATTTGTGGATTGACAAAAAAAAAACCCTTACAATATATGTAAATTATATGCTCAAGCAATGTTTTAAAATATTAAATAAAAACATTTTATTGATATCTTTATAAAGCTACAAATAAGACCTTTTTTATTATTACATTATATAGTGTATTTTAAGGAAGGAATAGAAGAAGTTAATTCAACATGACAATATAACACTCCAAAAATGGTTCTTATATAAAAGTTAAGAAATGCATTTTCAGACCTGAATATGTAGATCACTATTATTTATTAATTATAATAACACATTGTAATTTGAAAGATATTTCTTAAAGCGTTTAAAAGATCGATTCATTTTTGAAAGTAAGAATGTGGCTTAATTATCCAAATATCATCAGGCCAAGCAAATCCCACTGTGTACAGAAAACCATAGAGTTTATGATACTGGAGAGAAATTTCCAACCTATAGTATCAGAATCCTTAATTTAAACAAATCTTATGGAGTCATTCGATAGATCCAAACTGATTCTGTTTGTTCTATTATGGCTGGAATTTGAATCACCTGCTACAAATAAATCTCATTTCCATAGGCTTCTCAAGGCAAAGTCTGAAAACAAGTTTCCTAACAAAGTAATATCAGTAGTTAAATACAAATCTATGCAAAGTAATAGATGAGCAATCTATATAGGTTAATTCTGGGGTGGAAGATAAATATATATGGAATATATATATTTATATATAAGATATATATTAATATATATATATTTCATATATATAATCCCATATTCTTGAATGTTGTTATTCAATTTATATCATTTCTTCTTGATAAATGGTTGGTGGCTGTAGGGAAAAACAAAACAAGACAAAACAAAACAAAAAACTATATACACTAGTGGTCTCCAAAATGGAATGAAAGATGCTGTCTTGTGAGAAAGAAATACTAGGATGTCATTAATATGTGTTTTTATCTTTAAAAAATCACGTAACACTTTATAATCTCTTAATATATGGACCAACATGGTAATCCTACATTAACTGTATGTTGAATGCTGATGTAATGCTCGATGGACAGGAGGGCACCTGAAGACGAAAGTAGGAGTTTTACAATAAGAGGGGATCAATATTGGTACTTTACTTCACTTTTATCTTTACAAAGGAGATAACAGTACTGCATACCTCAACACAAAAGTTGTTACAAAGATTAAATTAAAATAATTTTTATTTGTAAAACATTAAAAAAAAACTTCTCTGTTCATAATAAGCATGGTACAGAGTATAATTGTCTTTCTTAAATAAAATAATAATGATGTTCTTAATAATAATAAGTTTTGGAACACTGTTTAATTTTGCAACTTGCTTTTCCCAGTCATGTATATTTAAAGTCCCATTAGTTGTCTGTTGCATACTGCTATTTAAAAGGTATTGTTCTAAGTGCGTAGGTTGTATTATTGCCTTAAACAAGCAGGGAAAAAAGCTGCTTTCTTGGAACCTAGAATCCATTAGATGGAAGATAGACAATGAAAAATAGGAATACTAAACATGCAAATTATAATATGTGGTCAGATGGTAAGTGCTTTAGAAAAGGTAAAACAGTGATGTAAGACCAAGTGGAATCAGGAAAACTAAGGATGAGAAGATGTGTACCAAGCAAAGGCTGGTTACAGCATTAAGCAGGGTATCAGACTGGCCTCACTGGGAGCAGGAGCTCTGAGCAGTGAACACATTGAGGAAGCAGACACTGCGCTGTCTAGGGGAAGACCGTTCAAGGGAAAAGCCCTCCGAAAAGCAGAAGTGTGGCTGGCATGCTGGATGAGCAGCAGGGGGCCCAGAGCCCCTCCCCTGGAGTGGCAGGTGAAGGGATCAGAGAAAGAAGACAGAAGGGGCAAGTCAGCCAGAGCGGGGTAGTCATTCGAAGGACCTCTGTCTTTACTCTGAGGGAAATGAGAAGACGCTGTAATGCTTTGAGAAGATTAGTATTATGATCTGTCTAATGCTTACCAAAAAATAAAAATCATTTTAACAAATCTGTTGAGAAAGGTGGTGAGTATATAAAAAGTTAAAAGTTAGAAACCATGTGATGAGAGTTGAGAGGATAGAGACTCTGTTCTTGATGGTATCAGGTAAGGTACTGCCGAGGTCAGTATTTAGAGGGCGGATAGAACTCGGTTTCCTGAGAATGTGAGGCATGGGAGAGAGGGGGCGGTCAAGGATAAGAGAAGCTTTACAATGCCTTTCTTAAAATGTGGAGAAATACTTAAACTACTTATAACACAGAGACAGGATTAATTGTGGCAAGAAAAATAATATTTTAGGTATCAAATATAGTGCCTTTCTCTTTTACAAAAGCTAATGGCTTTTAAGCTTACTCATCATTTAAAGTAATTTCCAGAGTGTACTAGCAGGTATTTTGTGAAATCCAATACGTGCAATTTATTCCTTTCAAAAGTTGACAATATAAGTAGGAAAATATCTGTTTTTTGGCTGAAGATTGGTATGGCAAGATTATCCTGAAGATGGTTGTTTGGAAATATTTCTGTCTTTGTTACATGATCTTGTGTCTGAAAACTATGTTAATGTTCCCTCAGTAAAATGTGTTATATCTCCACACTTGAAAAGTTGTAAACAGATTTTTTTTTCCCTAAGAGTTAAACATTTTCCAAATAAAGTATGTCAGATGTATTTTTCTTCATTTTTGATCTGCATATCTTTTTTCAGTTCTGGTGAACTATTATAACCCCAAACCAAAATATATTGAATTTAATACCAAACCTCTGAAATGCTGAGAGACAAAAATGTTCAAACGTTTTGGAGATCACTGAGCAGATATTTTTCAAAATCGGACACTGTTTTGAAAATTGATATATTTCTCTTTCAAATACGTATATCTTAATTATTTGAAAGCAGTTGTTCATGGACTGCTTTTTGACATCTCCTGAAACATATTCTCATCAGTTAACTTTAAAAAATAATCTCTGTCTTCCCATTTATAAAAATATTCATACTTAAAAGCTCAATCAAAGCATCACCTCCTCCCCTTATCCTTCCAGGTTTGTACTTTTTTCCTCTGCACTTTCCTGGCATTTGGTCCTTATTTTTATTTTGTGACTAGGCATCTAGCTATTTTAAGTTCTTCCACCCTCTAGCCTCTAATTCTTTAAGGAATTAGAGACTGTGTTTATACTAAATCTCAGATTCTTCATTTGCTAAATAAAGGTGCTGCATCTCCAAACTTTAAAACACTATGAGGCTATTGTCGTGAAATACCTCTAGTTCAATTAGCTTTTCTGACAGTAATAGTAGTATTTCCATGGTGCACCACAGAAAATCTTAGTAACTTCCTGAGGTATTGTTATTTTATGTTATTTTCCTTTTTTTTTTTTTTTCACTTCAGTGAGGACCCTAAAATTCACAGTCCGCTTCAGAATTCATGCTCGTAAGCATAGTGTATTCTTTGGGGTGCCTGGGTGGCTCAGTGGGTTAAAGCCTCTGCCTTAGGCTCAGGTCATGATTCCCAGGGTCCTGAGATCAAGCCCGGCTCTGGGCTCTCTGCACAGCAGGGAGCCTGCTTCACCCTCTCTCTCTGCCTGCCTCTTTGCCTACTTGTGACCTCTGTCTGTCAAATAAATAAATAAAATCTTAAAACAAACAAACAAACATGGTGTATTCCGCCATTCATTGGTTCTCAGCTGGGTCTGTACTGCTTATACAGATGATACTGCATATATTTGGGCCCTTGGATTCCTTCCACTTTCCAAAAAAGAAAAAGTCCAAAGAATATTTCTTATATATGAGGGAACAATAGGAGGGCAATGTATGCACGCGGTGTTGGGAATTAAACTAACAACTAGGAAGGATGCCGGTTCATATTCAGAGAGGTTGCATATTGGGGATAAACAGATCATCCAATCCCAGCTCTGCTGATCACCCGCTGGATGACTCCTGGTAAGGCTGTTTCCGTTTTTTGCCCTGCTTTATGTGGATATTAACTTAATCATGGACTGTGGTATGCCCTAGAAGTTAATACTTAGGAGAGGAACCAGAAAAAGAAAAGAACCTTATGAGAGCTGGCAAGTTGGAAATTTTCATTTAAATTTTTCCTTAATATTTAAAGTTATCTAAAGCTCTTTGCTCTTTGTGTAACTGACTCTTAACAATTGAATAACAGTGAGGTCTTTGTTACTATTGCTTTTGTTGTTGAACTATTTTATCTTTAACATTGTAAAAACCTAGAGATTATTTCTTTTTAAGCTGCATGCAAAATAGGGTAACTTATAATCATGTACAGATCAAGTTTTACATATAAAAGTGAAAATATGAAAAATCAAAGGATCTTATTGCTTTGTTATTAGTGTAATAATTAATGATGGCACTTTTGCTATATACACATTGAAATTATCAATGAGTACATGAAGAATTTAAATGAAACATCTGGCATTCACTGGATTACAATTAACAAAACACCAGACTATTTCTTAAGCAATAAAGCTATTTAATTATCCCAAATAACTTCGTCTAGAGACAGTTACTCTAGGTTTGTGCAGCAACTCAAGGCTGTTATGGAGAATTCATTCTCCTTTCATTTTTCTCCTGCCAAATCCTCAAAGTGTTGTGTGGCTTTTCCTTCTTAAGCTTATTGTTTCAGGCCTCAAAATGACTTTGGAAATGAAGGCTTAATCTTGTTACATGATAGCGTTCAAAGCAGGAAAAAAGAGAAACTGTGGCACAGTATCATTGTCAAAAATGATATCGTTCATCGTGTTAATCCTTATCATGTATAACTGAGTCTAGGTCATGTGACCACTGGAGCCACTAGAGAGGCTGGGAAACTTGTCATTTGTGAAAGGGGAATAGGCTTAAATCTCTGGTGCTTGCCAAGTGAGCTGCCTTCCCTGAGAAAGTTGTTGGCTACAAGATTCCAAAACAACATAATGGCTCTATTAGCCAGGAAGAAAGTCAGGGAAGACATTAATGCAGAAATGTTTAAGTAGGCATTTTCAGAAATTAAATAATCAATTCAGTAATCTAAGAGTATTGAGAATTTTAAATAGATAAAATCCAGGGCAAGTCTTTTGAAAATAAATACTTTAGTACGACTAAGTTGCCAACATTTAGCTAAAATATGAACCTTCACATGTTCAACCACAAATGTACTTTACCTTTAACCCACTGAGAAGAGGATTGCATTATGAACTAGGACTTGGGAAATTCTCTAAGGATATTCACCAGAGCTTCTTTAGAAAGAAATGCTTTCAATATTGAATAAAGGTAGTGATATTCAATACAATTTATTTCATGTTATAAAATTAGAAAAATATACATAAAGAACTACCACAGGAAATTACTTGAAAAAGGTATTAGCTTGAAATATAAATAACTTGAAATTAAGGTAAGCGAAATAACTTCCTGGCAGCAATTTGTTTTCTGGAAGTTTTGTTTTAAGTAAATGCTAAATATTATAAACGGTAGCAGAAAAACACATTTACCATATCAAGGATGGCTAAAAAATGCATTTATTTCTTTCCGTGATTTTAGATTTCTCGTTAAGGAAATTAAATTAGGTAATCTGTCATTAGGGTTATCACTGTATATCAGACTTAGGCATTTTAGCACTATAGATAGCCAAATCCCATGCCTAGCATTAGAATGAAAAAAAACCTAATAGTATAAACATAGTTCTTACCTGTGTTCAACAATTGAATAAAATATGCATATTTATCATTTATATATCTTAAGTTCCTAAATAGCTTCTCCACAGACACCCAATTTGCATAGGTAATAAAGGAACATAACACTATATAAAATTGTGTAAAAACACACTGGGTAAAGTATCATATTTCCAAATTAGAAAAATCAAGGTTTAGAAAAATCAGAGAATTGGCAACATAAATTTTTAAATTGGTATCTAAACTCTTGTGTTCTTTCATAATGTATGGCATAGTTTTAAACTAATATTTCAGTCTGAAAACATTTTTTTTCAACTCTCGTTTATTACAGGCAGTAAGCACAGACCCTGTACCAGTTAAATTACACTATGACAAATCACATGATCAGGTCTGGGTGCTGAGCTGGGGTACCATGGAAAAGATTTCCCCAACACTGCAGGTAAGCACATTTCAGTATATTTGAGAAAACCGTGGTATTTAAGCCTTTAGCTATCTCATTGGATATTTATAACTATTCGAGAGTGATCTTCATCTAAAGACTGCACTTTAATCACTTCTAGATCTGCACAGAAAAGGGTGAAGAAGTTAATACACAAGTACTTGTTTGAATGGAAAATATTGCATGTCATTCTTATCAAAGTTTAAACTATATGCAAGCAGAAAAACCAATGACTGGAAAACTGATGCCATTAGTGAAAAATAGTCATAATTTGTCTTTCAACAATTACCTGGCTCCCTTCAGTTTTCATGAGAATTTTCTTGTTTCCATCTCTTTTTTCCGAAATGGGGCATGTGAGCTAGAGACCAAGAGAGTTAGATAGTCTCAAGGCAGATCTCTATTTTTCTCCAGACAGGTAGTATGATCTTATCTGAGAACAGACTCATTTCTAATTGGGGAATAAGCGGTATAATCTTTGTGGAATTTGCATATGTTTTATGTTTTAAAGTTGTTTATATAGAACTTGACAGAGGAAAAATTATATATTTTGACAATATCTCTTTGGCACAGTTTCAATTGTTGGAGTTAAAAGTTTAACAGAAAACTGAGAGGGAATGAGAAGGAACATTCGTCCCTGAAAATATTTTATCTATATCTCAGACTACTTTGTGATTATAGCATGGCTGTGAACATTCCACTTATTACAAATCATTAAACTTTGGTTGGTTTTCATTAAGTCAATTGAGTGCCATGTTTTTTTTATTTTAATCCATTGTCACTACCAATACCTTAAATGTTTTTGAAAGATTTTTAGTTTTGCAATATTTAACTTACAAAAGACAGTACTATGAAAATCTTTTAAGAGAGCTATCAGAATGAAGATTCCTATTATATTTTGTTAGAAATATGTGTCATTTGAAACATCTAACATACAATAGTATTCCAGTTATCTATTGTGGCAAATCAAATCACCCTAAAATTTGATGTGTTAAACAGAATTAAAGAATGACTTACTACCCATACTTTTGTGCTTCAGCAATCTGGGCAGTTTGTGGGCATAATTGGGGAACACTCAGATGGCCACACTCATCTTATTACAGTAGCTGGGTAGTTCAAAATAGCCTCACCCCCACGTCCATTATGTAATAGTGGTGAATAGCTGGGTGGCTTAGGTCTACTGCATGTGCCTGGTCATCCTTTAGACTGGTATGTCAGCATGGTGGTTCCAGGATATAAGAGAGTGGAAGTTGTGAGGCTAATTAAGATGTAGGCATTAGAATTCTTATTAAGTCACTTCCACCACAACTTATTTTTGTTGTTGTTGTTGTTGTTTGTTTCATTTTTTAACTTTTTTTTAAATGTTCAGTTAGCCATTGTATAGTACACCATTACTTTTTGATGTAGTGTTCCATGATTTATTAGTTACATATAACATCCAGTGCTCATCATAGCACGTCCCCTCCTTAATACCCATCACCTTGTTACCCCCTCCCTCTACCCTTCTTCTCTCTGAAACCCTCAGATTATTTCCTGGGGTCCATAGTCCCCCATGGTTCTTTTCCCTCTCTGATTTCTCCCTTTTCAGATTTCCCTCCCTTTCCCTATGGTTCTCTGTGCTACTAGTTATGTTCCACATATGAGTGAGACCATATGATAATTATCTTTCTCTGCTTGACTTAACTTCACTTTAAAAAATCCCCTCCAGTTCCATCCATGTTGACACAAATAGTGGGTATTCAACCTTTCTGGTGATTGAGTAATATTCCAGTGCATATATGTACCACATCTTCTTTATCCATTCATCTGCTGAAGGGCATCTCAGCTCCTTCCACAGGTTGGCTCTTGTAGACGGGCTGCTATGAACATTGGGGTACATCTGCCCCTTCTTATCACTTCATCTGTATCATTGGGGTAAATACCTAGTAGTGTAATTGCTGGGTCATAGGGTAGCTCTATTCTTAACATCTTGAGGAACTTCCTACTCTTTTCCAAAGTGGCTGCACCAGCTTGCATTCTCACCAACAGTGTAAGAAGATTTCTCTTTCTCCACATCCTCACCAACATTTTTTGTTTCCTGTTTGTTAATTTTTTTTGTTGTTATTGTTAATTTTTGCCATTCTCACTGGCATAAGGTGGTATCTCATTGTGGTTTTGATTTGTATTTCCCTGAAGGCTAGTGATGTTGAGCATTTTTTTGTGTGTTTCTGTTAGACATTTGTCTTTTTTGGAGAAGTGTCTGTTCATGTCTTCTGCCCATTTTTTAACTGAGTTATTTGTTTTTTTTGAATGTTGAGTTTGAGAAGTTTTTTATAGATCTTGGATACCAGCCTTTTATCTGTAATGTCATTTGCAAATATCCTCTCCCATTCCATGGACTACCTCTTAGTTTTGTTGACTGTTTCCTTTGCTGTGCAGAAACTTTTATCTTGATGAAGTCCCAAAAGCTTGTTTTTGCTTTTGTTTCACTTGCCTTCAGAAACGTGTCTTGAAAGAAGTTACTGTGGCCAACGTCGAAGAGGTTACTGCCTATGTTCTCCTCTAAGATTTTGATGGATTCTTGTCTCACACTGAGGTCTTTCATTCATTTAGAGTTTATCTTTGTATATGGTATAAGAGAATGGTCCAATTTCATTCTTCTGCATGTGGCTACCCAATTTTCCCAGCACCACTTATTGAAGAGACTTTTCCATTGCATATATATATTTTTTTTTTTCCTGATTTGTTAAAGATTAGTTGACCATAGAGTTGGGGGTCCATTTATGGAGTTTCTATTCTGTTCCATTGGTCTATGTGTCTGTTTTTGTGCCAATACCACCACAACTTCTTGATCAAAGCAAGTCACACTGACTGCCTAGTATCAAGAGGGTGAAGTAACAAAGCTCTTCTTTTGATGGAAAGAATATAGTCTTCATCTATCATCACAATATGGTAATATTGTCTAGTTATTTGATATTTTGTACTTAAATCCTGACAAGATAGAACAGGTCAATATCTATGATTTTTTTTTTAAATTCACTTATGAGTTATATTTAATGCTATTACCTTTAAAATAAACACAGCTTATAAAAGTTAATATATGTATATATGTATATATATATATATTTTCTTTTAAAGCTGTATGAATTTTCAATATAGCATATTCTTTGGAACTGAATCCTTCTCCTCCCCTTTGGTACTTGCTACTTTGATAGATTAATAGCTTTCTCAGTGTTGCAAACCTTCCATAAAGCACTTTAGGCAAACTCCTTTAATATAATACAGAAAGGGAGAAAAAGTCTTTGAAAAGGTGTTAAGTAACTTTCCACACATTATTCAGCCATTTAAAAATGGGTTCTTTTTCTCTGAAAGTCAAATAAAAATATGCTTTTAAGGTTTAATGAATTTTTAAAATATTTGCTGAGTAGAGGGAAAGGTGAGTCTCACGCCTGAAAATAAAATGTAAGAATTGAGATGTAAATAATGTAAATGTAAAATAAAATGTAAGAATTGAGAAGTACTCTTAAAATAGTACATATAGTAAGATTTATTTGCATAAAGTAACATTTATACAGAAATGCATATGCATATATATGTGACAGATTAGATAAGATAATATAAAGATAGACAGACTGACAGGAAACACATGGTCTCTGGATCAGAGAACAGACCATTTCTTATTTAGGATCATGCTCCAGCCTCCATCCCAAGGGTGATGTGGTGACAGACTAATGTTACCCTGTATGAATAGCACATTTGCACTAACAGGAGAAGAAACCTGAAATTATGTATCTCAGAGTTTTTGTTTGTTTGTTTGTTTGTTTGTTTTTAAGACTGTTGGCATATCAATCTATCCTCTCATGACAGATAGAGATTGTTATACTCTATACTTATATAAATAATAATATATTGTTATAATCTGGAATGCAAATTTTACCCGATAAGTATGCTAGAATGTCAGTAAGGCTCAAGGAAATTAAGTCTCTATTTCTCTCAGGTGCAATACCCCACCTTCATCTTCCAAGGCATTTTTGCTATGCCATCATCCTTTCTCCAACTTTGCCAGAGCTCTTTGCTTAGAAAGACCTGACTCAGCAGAAATATCAGAATATTCAGGATGATTGTCTTCCAACAAGATTCTCAGGAAACATTTGCAAAAGGAAATGGAATTTAAGATTTGTTTGACAAGAGAAACAGACTTTCCTTTGGTGAGATCAAAATCACCAAACCAAAACATGGGCAAAAATCCCATTTTTGCCCAAGTGTCCTTGTGCTATGTTGAAAGATCAGACTAGAACTAGAGACATTGATGCTAGGTTGTGATGAGTAGTTAGGCAGTAAATTTTTGCCCTAATGTAGTATATAATAGTGGCCACTGAAACCTATCGAGGATCAAAAGTCCTATGTATACTTCTACTTTGTGTTTTTTTTTTCTAAGATTTTTATTCATTTATTTGACAGAGATCACAGGTAGGCAGAGAGGCAGGCAGAGAGAGAGGAGGAAGCAGGCTCCCTGCTGAGCAGAGAGCCCGATGTGGGACTCGATTTCAGGATGCTGGGATCATGACCTGAGCCGAAGGCAGAGGCTTTAACCCACTGAGCAACCCAGGCGCCCCCTACTTTGTGTTTTCATTTTGACTATAATCCAATCTATAAATCTTTGTCAATATGGAGCAAATTATATTATTTTCTGTGATAATAATAATTAATTAATAAAAACCCATAAACTGTCATGGTAGGTGTATAAGACAGTGATTTTCCAATTAGTGTTCTCAGATGAATTCTCAAAGATTTATCACAGTTATTTTTTTCCTTTTTAAAAGGCATTTATGCCTTATGAAAATTTAAGATATGCTATTCTAAAAGTCATGTGACTCTCATCTACACAGTTTTATAATCCATATGTAATGTCTTTTCAAATGCACAAAATTAGAGAAGAAATGTCCCCAGGAAACAACTTGGAATAAAGTCTTTACACCTTGTTGTTGGCGAGGATGTAGGCCCCAGCCAGATGGGGTGACAGTGGGATGTGGCAGCTGTAGGTTTGTGGAAGATGTCACATATGGAGGAACCAACAGCAGGATACAATTAGGAATATACCAAAGATTGTCATAAGATTGGACCTGCTGGTTAAGGTGCATCATAGATAAACCTGTGCATCCTTGCTGTTTAGTCAGCTCAGTCCTGAATCTGGCAGTCCACTACATCTTGTTCACCTGCAGCAGTGAGAAGGACCTAGAACCATCAGGGAACAAAGTCCAGACTGAGAAGAAATATGGAAATGGCATTGCATCTTTTACAACCTAGGACTATGCCAAACCCAAAGAGAGCTCAGATGCTTACTATACCTTCACTGGCATAAAATATTTTTGCATCAATAAGGTTGGGATACATTATAGTGTTGTTTGAATATTCAGTTATGTGATGCCTGTAGACTACTGAGAACACATAATTGGCATGTAACAAGCTCTTAGTAAATATTATTATTGCTGTTGTCAGTTTGAGTATTAATTTTGAATACATGTACATGCATTTCAGAGCTAGGCACCCCTATACAAACTAAGGGGAAGAAAATTTGAGGAATCCCTTTTCCATTACTTCTGTTGACCTTTATTAAAATCTTACAGACATGAATGGCTAAAATCCACTGAAAATGTCCTCACTGACATTCCTTAATAAAATGGGTATGGTATCTTTCAAGCTTTTTTTTAAAGACTTTGGTTCTCTCTTCCTCTGGGCACACGATAGGCTCCTTTTGGTTGGGTGGAGCCATATGATTAGTTCTGGCAAATGTGGTCTGTTGTCAGTGGAAATAGTCAAGGTAGTTGGCTGCTCGTTCAGCATGGGATACTAAGTGAAACAGTGGATACCCCACCAAAACCCTCGGGGAAATTCATGGGTGTGAGATGAAGTCTTCAAGCCTCTAAGACTTTAGTATTTTTTTTCTATTTTTTTTTTTTAACCAAAACGTAACTGAGCCTATCCAGTTATAATCATAATAAGCTATTTTCATTGAAAAGGCAATTTCCAGAGGGAACTCAATGAAAGCATACTCACATAAGTGAAGAAAAATTAGCTATTCAGAAAAAAAAAATCAAAGTGCTACTTACTTCTGTCATAAAAACCAAAAACTGTGTTTTGAGGGAGGAAAGTAATTACCTTAAGAGAGTGAGTCAATTATTTAGGAAGTTTAATTTGGTGGCCATATATAGAAAGGACTTAAAAGGGGAGAAATAAAGACAGAATGCGTTTTAAAAGGCTAACACAGAACAATGGTTGATGAGCAGAAACAATAGGAAAACAAATGGAGAGGTATGAAAAATCTGAAGAAAGAACTGATAGAATTTGGTGCATAATGGGATACAAGGAATAAAATAATTTAAATGTAGTGATTTTCTCTTTAATGGACTATAAAGGTTTTATTTATTTTTTATTATTTTTTTTAAGATTTTATTTATTTATTTGTCAGAGGGAGGGAGATCACAAGTAGACAGAGAGGCAGGCAAAGAGAGAGGAAAGCAGGCTCCCCACTCAGCAGAGAGCCCAATGCAGGGGTTTGATCCCAGGACCCTGAGATTGTGACCTGAGCTGAAGGCAAAGGCTTAACCCACTGAGCCACCCCAGCACCCTGGATTATAAAGATTTTAAAAACCAATTAATGATGTCTAAGAAGAAGAAATGTCTTTGATTAGAACTTACTTAAATCTGGGGCACCTGGAAGATTCAGTTTGGTTAAACATCCAACTCCTGGTTTTTGGCTCAGGTCAGGATCTCTAAGTTGGAACCCATTTTGGGCTTCATGCTCAGCAGGGAGCCGGCTCAAGATTGTCTCTCTCCCCGTTTCCTCCTCCCCACTTCTCCCTCTCTCTTCTCTAAACAAATTAAAAAATAATAATAGTAAATAATAACTTACTGAACTTTGTTACTTTCAATTTATAAGAAGAAAAAATATTATAATTTAATCTATTTTAAAGTTGCTAAGAACTAAAATGATTTCATATGATTTGTTTTGGAGTTTTCAGTTTTGTTCCCAGCTGTGTTCTATATTAGGAGGAATTTTTTTGTTTTGTTTTGTTTTTCTGTTACACTTCCACAAAGCTGAAGAAAGAAAGAAAAACCTGTAATACTTGCTTTTATTTACCCCATTCTCCTATTACACATTACTGTATTCAATATACTATCATCAACTCCACAAAGCTGAAGAAAGAAAGAATGGAAGGGAGGAAGGGAAGAAAGGAGGGAGGGAAAGAGAGGAGCAAGCAAGAAAGAGATGCAAGCAACCAATAATCTCATTCATATCATATGTACGGTTGCTTTATTTTTCTCATTATAGCAAGGTTAATGCTTTTATAATACAGAAGTTGTTTCTACCTATTTTATAATTTAGGCAGAAATTATTCAAGACAAATCATTCTCTATTTTTTATTTCTTTAGAAAAACACATTTCTAGGTTGAAAATAAGCAAACAATTACAAAAATCCAATTTCCTTAATGATATACTAGTTTTGAGAGGGTAATAAAGAGTCTCTGAAACATTTCCTGATATGTTTCATCTCTAGACAAAATTAATGCTGGTACTATTAAGGGAATGCACTGGCAATGTCTAACTGTAATATGCTCTGTTTAGGTAATAACGCTGGCCAGCGGGAATGTGCCACACCATACTATTCACACCCAGCCTGTGGGAAAGCAGTTTGACCGAGTGGATGATTTTTTTATTCCTACTACAACACTCATCATCACCCACATAAGGTAAATTCTAAATGAGTGATCAACTTTTAGATTTCTCTCTTGTTTTGATAGGAAGCGAGGGGAAGTCATAAAAAACAAAACACATTTCTGTTATACATGGATACACACATAATTGCACATGATTTACCTTGTCTCATCTGCTTGATGAACTTTCATCAACTTTAGTAATGAATTTCCTGTTCTGTATTTCTTTTTATGCCTCAAAAAGGAGTGAATTTTAAACAATCAGTTGCTTTTTAAAAATCAATTTTATAGTTAATATTTTTGCAAATAGCCATTGGAGTTTTCTTATTAAGCTTTTGTAAAATGCTGATATTCGAACTTGGCATGATGAAAGAAACACTTTCATAGAAATCCATTCAAATATTATAATGACATTCTTTAATCATTTTCCTCTTATAGTAATGAGCATAAAAATGTATTGGAAGCATATAGTAAATTGAAATGAAATGTTTGAGGCCTACACTTTGAAGAAACATGGTGTGTTCTACCCTTGAATGTATTTATAAGAGGTGAAAAGATAATTACTTCTAATGACATTACTCCAAAGTGCCAAGGAAGGGTTTAAATGCTTGACAGAGAGAGACAGAATATGTCATAATTTTAAGTACTATATATTTTGATAATTTACTTAAAAACTTTTAAAGTATCACCTAGCAATGTTAGTGAATTTGAACCAAACTATCATTTTGTTGTGTTTCTCAAGTAAATTATATTGAGAGAGAACTGTTCCAGATGTTATATGACTCATTATTTGATTCTTACATATATATATATATTTCTCTTGTATTAAATTGGAAATTACCTTATCTAAGAGTTAGAGTTATAAGAATTCTCAAACTTACAAAAGTAAAAAAGGGAGTTTAATAAATCAGAATTGTGTTCATCTTCAGACACTACATAGAAACTGTCATTTGCATAGCCAAGTATGTTTTCAAAGAGGTTAGTATATTTTTCAAGCAAATGACCATTATTTTCAGAATGTCTATTATGTGCTCAACAATAAAGTGATTAAAAAACATAATGTCCTGTTATAATTATTACATGTTTTATGGAAAATAAATGGAACTTTTTGAAAATGCAGCATATTTTTAAAGTATTGTATTGAAATAATAATTTTTACATCTGACTGTAAGTGCTATAATAGTACAGACACAAAAGAAATTAGAATATGAATGAAAAATGGGACCGCTTGAGATAGTATGAAAAAAATACATTTTTATATGGAAATGAGTGTTATAATTAATTCCTTTGTTATTTTCAAGTTGCTGATAAATTATTATCATCAATAATTTACTGTGTAACACTTGCTTTCTATTTATCCTATTCTTCTATTTATTATACATTACGGTATTCAATATACTATTATCAACTTCACTTTTTTTTTTTTTTCCCTGAATGCACTAGTAGCAGAATTATTTGGGGCAAATTTCCTGGTCTACAATACTAATAGGGTTAATAGTGTATAGTTCGGTCTGTTTCTTTTCCCCTGCAACCAGTAAATTATATCATTGTGGTAAAACAGCTACCAGGTCAAGAGTTTAACTTTCTTTAAATGCAGCAAGCGCTATGTGTAATTCTGGGTTTGTATTTATAATTGATATAAAAAATTATATTGCATGATTATAGAATTGCTATATATGCAGTCAGAACATAATATCTTCTTAGGGTTGAAATGATTATAGCTAGAGTTGGAGCTAATAATTAGAAGAACATCTAAATAATGGGAACACATATAAGGCAAACTTTTATTTTAGTTATTTCTTTATATTATGAGAAACACTGAAAAGTATGCTTGAGAATATTTTTAAACATCATTTTCCTTTTAGGGATGGATAGGCAGGGTTGTTTTGCCATACTTGTAAAATATAATAAATTAAATTATAGCAAGCCTACTTGCATAGCTTCCATATACAGTCCCATTTTCATGAATGTGAATGATGGTCAAATATTCTACTGCATTTCAAAGTAATTATTCCTATTACTAAGTGAAGAGTGAGAGTAAAAATTAGCATGCATTTTCAAAGTCAAAACATTAAATATAAATTATTTTTAATATAATGAGAATTTTTTTCTACGTCAGGAAAATCTGAGGGACAGATACAGTCTTTTCTCCTACCAATCTCATGTAACATATGTTTCTAACCAAATCTAGCATGTGTTTAAATATGTGTTGCAGAGATTGATCTTGTTTGTAACTTGAGTTTTTCAGAATTTGAGACTATTTTCTGATGCTGGGCTTGGTATATATTTCCAGGCCAGGCAGAAGGTCTGACACATAATACGTGTTTAATTAATATGAGTTTCCTTCCTCTGACCCCTCATCACATTAATCTACTTTTCTCTCAGATTGCTACACTCTTGTTTCAAATAATTTATATCTCAAATGTCTGAAAAGATCCTGGACAAGTGTCAGGATTTTATACCCTAAGTGCCTAAAAATTGGTAGGCTCTTAATTCATGTTTCTCACAGGAATGGAAATAAAGAAGAAAGTGCTATGCTATTTCCTAAGCCAGACTATGTCTAAGACTGAGAGAATTACATAGCATTAAGGGAACTGTATTTCTTTTGTACTGAATTTCCCAGCATCTAACACGGTATCAGAGATGCAACAAGTACTGTATTAAGTGCACATGAATTATGTGGAAACAGTAAATACAAACAATAAGTACTTACATCTCCGGTCAGATCAAAGTCTGAAGGTCCCAGCAACAACATTCGCCATTGGCTGTTGTGAATTTAACCAGTTTACTTCATTTCTTTCTGAGGACTGGAATGAAATAATGTTTAAATATTAAGTTGCAGGGGCCTGGGTGGCTCATTCAGTTAAACAGCTGCCTTCAGCTCAGATCATGATCCCAGGATCCTGGGATGGAGTCCCAGCTTGGGCTCCCGGCTGAGAAGGGTGTCTGCTTTTCCCTTCATCTCTGCCCCTCCCCCTGCTTGTACTCTTTCTCTTTCTCTGTCAAATAAATAAATAAAATCTTCAAAAAAAAAATCAAAAAAATTTTAAGTTGCCCATAATCATGATATAGATACTACTCATAATCCACACTGTAGCAGGGGTTTCTCTGTGAATAGTGACAATTTTGCTAAAGGTTTGTATTTTCCCTGCTTAACTTCTCATTTTTTTCTACATTTTTCTCCCTTTTCAATGTCTAAAATTCTCAGGTTTGTTTAGTCTGTAAAGTAAATCGAGACTGAGGAATTTAAGAGAAACAAAATTATTTTATCCATCTATGTTAAAAAACAAGCTTGTAGCTTAAAAAATAACCAAAATTCACAAATTTAGAAAGTTGTTCACTTTTTAAAACAGCTTAAAATTTTCAGCATTTAAAAAATTTTTGGATCTTAATTTATGTCCCTCATTTTTAATTGAAATATAGTTGACATTTGATACTATATTAATTTCAATTGTACAACATAGTGATTTGACAATTCTCTACGTTTTGCAATGTTTGCCATGGTAAGTATAGTTACCGCCTGTTACCATACCTAAATATCACAATATGTTTGACTATATTTCCTGTTAGTACTTCTTAATCCCCTTCACCTATTTCACCCATCCCCCTCTTTGTCCCCTCCCTTGCAACCACATTTACTCTTTGTATTTATGATTCTGTTTCTTCATTTTGTTTTGCTTTTTAGATTCCACATATAAGTGAAATCATTCGATATTTGTCCTTGTTTGACCTATTTCACTTAGCAAGATAGCCTCTAGGTCCATTCATGTTGTCATAAAAGACTTCATTTGTTTTAATGGTTGAGTAATATTCCATTATATGGAATGATTGTGTGTGTGTTTGTGTGTGTACATGTGTTTCATATCTTTTTTATCCGTTTTGAATGACCTGAGAAAGTTTAATTTTGGAAAACTCATTTATATCTAAAAAATATCTGGACTGATTCTATGCAGTCATTCAGTTCCTCAGTGATCTCCTTCCCATTCCTTGAGAGACCCAGTCCAGACCACATGCAGTTATTCCTATTTTTAAGTATACATGTTGCCTAAGTGAGCACACATACAGTTATTCCCATTTTATCCTATGGAATGGCACTTTAATAGTAAAAAGAATCCCGTTTTGGTTTTATGTGTTCCTTCCTTCTCCATAGGAATCAGAAGAGTACCTGAGCCCTAGGCTGAGGATATACCAGATACACTGATGCCATACTTCCTTTGATCTAAATCAAAATGGTCTTTAAACGATTGAGTTCTGGTTACTGGACTCAGCTATAGCTTGTGTCCGTGCCTTACACTCTCTTGAATATGCATGCTTACCAGGGGATAATAACTCTAAACTAGCACGCAGCCATTCTTTAAGATACAGATATGTGAGCCCCAACTGTGAAGTCACATTGGTTTAATGAAACTAGACTTCCTGGAAGATAAGAGAAGATTTATTACAATCCTGTCTCCCCAAAGTTCCAACTACCTACTCAGCTTCTGAAAGGGACTGACTAAATACTTATTGACTAAAAGTTTGTTTTTAAAAGTTTATTAAAATTCTAACATATGTATTTTTAATATTGAGTGTGAGTTGCTTAATATCTACTTCTCCAATTGTTTAGGGAAAACTTAAATTACTTGATATTTAGCTAATAACACAGATGAAAATCTGATGTTTATTGAAATATATTGATTTAAATCACTCTATAATTATGTTTTCTTTTTTGTTTTTAAAGAGTAAAGAAATCATACCTTATATTCTGTTAATTTTCATAAAAACAGATCCATTGAATATTTAATAAGTGATGTACTTTTCATATTAGTAATTCATAGCACATTTCAGTTAACTGGCAACATATATTAACTAGATACTCATTTTTCAGGCTTGTAGTTAATAAAGAATTTTCTTTAAAAAGCTTAAACTCCACTAAGTAATTAATTAATCATAAATCATAGTTCTAAATTTGAAGAGATTATGCGGTGAAAAAGAATGTGTTTTGTAATGACATGAGAAATATAAATTTCTTATATGAGGAATTTCAATTTGCATTTTTATCTTTTTCTATATACAAATATATCCAGAAAGGAAAAATTGAAAGAGACTATTAAAAATGAAAATGCATGTATAATTCTCAGAAGAATCAGTTATGTCTATTTAATGTATAAAAATTGAAATAATAATTCATTTTCTTTTTTAATCACAAGTGTTCTACAAATGTAAAGGAAAATGTTTCATTATTGTACTCATAACTTGTATCCAAAATGCTAAGTTATTATAATATCATTACATGCAAATAGATATGTGAAAGACATAGTTCTACTACTCTGAACGTTTTTTATGATATGGATAATGCATGTGGGATTTAGTAATTTTTGCGTCAGTTTTTTAATTAGCTAGATATTAAAAAGTAATTTCAAAGCAATTTATTTTTTTTCCAGAAAAATTGTTGTATCGTAATGGTTGTATTATCTTCAAAGCAACTAAATCTCATAAAGAATGGACATTTACATAATTGATTGTGTTTCATTTTTGTACTATTCTGAAGAGAAAAATTTAAATGCCAATTTCTCATTGTGATATATGTAAAGATTACAACTTACTGTGCAAATGCTACTATAATTAGCAGAGGAAATGAAAACCACAGGTTTGGCAGTGATTTATTGCATTATTGCGTGTTTATTTTTAAAATATTCCCTTGTGTGAGTTTAGAGGGGTGAGGAGAATTGAGAAAATGAGAGGAGAAGCTAGTGAGATGAAAGATATTCAAGCAGTGAATGGCAAAGTATTTCCATGGGACTCTCCCCGAAAATACTTCAATAATTTTTCTAAAGAATGATTTATTTTCGGTAGTGGGGTGATGAAAGTGGGACCTACTTAAGGGCCAGAGTGGTGAGAGCAAGGAAACTTGATAAAGCTTAGTGGAAGAGATGGAGAAGGCCAGAAAGTACAAGGTATGACAAATGCAAGAATTAGCATAAGTATTTCTGTCTTGTCACATCATGAATGTCGTGTCATGTCTTGTCATGAATAAAATTAGTGGAAAGATAAGGAAGGGGGGAACAACTAGATATTTTTACCTACATTACAAAGGCACAGCTAATACTCAGTTTCATTAGGGCTCTAAGAAATTATTTAAATTTTCACTGACCAAAATAATACCTTTGATACAATTTTAAATAGATAAAATACATGAAGAAAAATTGTGTTTTATAGCCTGATCCTTGTAACATCTACAAATCATTTGTCTTGCATTTCCTGTCCTCTCTGAAGTTGACTGCAACTACAGACAAATTTAATCCTATCCAGTTCACCTGGCACAGAGGAAACTTTTAGTAAAAAAAAGAAGGAAGTTATTTCTGATTTATGTGTTACTTCAGGAGTAGTGTTGAGATAGAAAGGGAAGATAACAATTTCAATGATGCTATTTGAGATTCTTCAAAAGGCTTGTCTACACTTGACATCACCTCCAACACCAGCATTTGGATTTAAACTACTCTTGTTACTTTGGGTTATGTTTCTCTAGAAATCTACCTTGAAAGTACTCTTAGTTCTTGACAGGAAAATGGGGGGGCAGTTTGGAAATTCGACATTTTTCTTATTGGCATTTTTATTTATGGGTTGATTGGTTGATTATATAGTCTCTTAACATTAATGTTTGAACTTGGGAGGATGTGTGTGTGTGTGTGTGTGTGTGTATATTTATTTCAATCTATGATTACATGATAAGTAATAAGATGAATAGAGTATATATAATAGAGAACTTGAAAGCAACAAGTATTTACATAAAAACTGACAATGCCAGTTCCAACATTTTTCTCCTCCTCTGGACTTGACCTACTAAACAAAACAAACAGACAAACAATATTCCAAAAGTTTCCTTGTAACACTCATCCCTTCCCTACCACATACCTTAAAATGATGTCAGTGTCAAATAATTATCTCAAATTGGGTAATTCAGGGATTTCATGGAAAGTGGACCTCAGAGTTACTTTTCAGCTTTGGTGGGCTGGAAAGGCAGTTTTAAGACCCTCAAAAGTCAAATGAGTGAGAAGAATGTAATGTAAAAGGGTTGCAGACAAATGTGGAATAAGGGGCTCAGGGCTTATCCTGTTCCAGATGAGTCATAACTCCTCCCCGCCCAACGGCTATGGCTCCACTCTAAAGGATGAAGAAAGCTGAAATAACAACTAGCGGGCACCATTCTAGGAGTCTGGAGAGAAGTCTATAGCGCTCCTTTTCTGTTATAAATTACAGTAAGGAAATGATTAAGAAGGGATTGGGTTTGATTTATGTTTCCTTGAAGCTTCTCCAAGGGAAAAATAAACATTCTGTGAAAGTGAAAGTTAAAGTAAAGTATATCATTCTTCCTCATATTTTATCAAATCTGTTAAAGCAAAATTATATATATGGCTAGCCATTTATCAAGACAACCCTACACGTGTGACTTGATTCATGGACAGGCCAGGTATATGGAGATACAATGTCAGCAGCAAAATTGCCTGGGTAACTGAAATCCTGGCACATCAGAAATTGAAAATATCAGTTGTTCAATCCTTTATAGGAAAAATATAAACTAAAGATGATAAGCAATCATCAAAATTGTTTCAAAAATGGTTCTTAGATAAAGATCTCACAAAATCACAGTTCAGTGTTTTTTTTTTGTTTTGTTTCATTTTGTTTTGTTTTGTTTGTTACTCCATTCAAACTTATATGCTAATTTCTCCCACAAAGAAATAAACTAACAAACTATGAAGATTCTAAATAAACCAGGAATGGGAGCTCTCTCTGTCTGTATTCTCACATATAGTGAATACCTGAAACATTTATGAATTCTGAAATTATGATCTCCTCCCCCAGAGTCTCTGAGGTTTTTCATTGCCCTCTCCACAGCACACAAACACAAACTCTAGATTGTCAGGACCTGCAATATCTTGGGACCCTTACATTTCCATAGCCTAGTGCACTATTGAAAAACAGAAGACATCCATAAGTTGCTTATTAAACAGAGTACATATGTATATGTTTGTGAGTGGGTATGCAATACAAATACATATCATGTTGGTAAACTTTCCAACCTTTTTATATGGGTGCACAGTTTCTTCTACATAAGCTCTTGATAACTTGTTTCATCTTACTTTTATTTTTTTTTAAATTTTTTATTTTTTATAAACATATATTTTTTATCCCCAGGGGCACAGGTCTGTGAATCACCAGGTTTACACACTTCACAGCACTCACCAAATCACATACCCTCCCCAATGTCCATAATCCCACCCCCTTCTCCCAAACCCCCTCCCCCCGGCAACCCTCAGTTTGTTTTGTGAGATTAAGAGTCACTTATGGTTTGTCTCCCTCCCAATCCCATCTTGTTTCATTTATTCTTCTACCCACTTAAGCCTCCATGTTGCATCACCACTTCCTCATATCAGGGAGATCATATGATAGTTGTCTTTCTCTGCTTGACTTATTTCGCTAAGCATGATACGCTCTAGTTCCATCCACGTTGTTGCAAATGGCAAGATTTCATTTCTTTTGATGGCTGCATAGTATTCCATTGTGTATATATACCACATCTTCTTGATCCATTCATCTGTTGATGGACATCTAGGTTCTTTCCATAGTTTGGCTATTGTGGACATTGCTGCTATAAACATTCGGGTGCATGTGTCCCTTTGGATCACTACATTTGTATCTTTAGGGTAAATACCCAATAGTGCAATTGCTGGGTCATAGGGCAGTTCTATTTTCAACATTTTGAGGAACCTCCATGCTGTTTTCCAGAGTGGCTGCACCAGCTTGCATTCCCACCAACAGTGTAGGAGGGTTCCCCTTTCTCCGCATCCTCGCCAGCATCTGTCATTTCCTGACTTGTTGATTTTAGCCATTCTGACTGGTGTGAGGTGATATCTCATTGTGGTTTTGATTTGTATTTCCCTGATGCCGAGTGATATGGAGCACTTTTTCATGTGTCTGTTGGCCATCTGGATGTCTTCTTTGCAGAAATGTCTGTTCATGTCTTCTGCCCATTTCTTGATTGGATTATTTGTTCTTTGGGTGTTGAGTTTGCTAAGTTCTTTATAGATTCTGGACACTAGTCCTTTATCTGATATGTCGTTTGCAAATATCTTCTCCCATTCTGTCAGTTGTCTTTTGATTTTGTTAACTGTTTCCTTTGCTGTGCAAAAGCTTTTGATCTTGATGAAATCCCAGTAGTTCATTTTTTCCCTTGCTTCCCTTGCCTTTTGCGTTGTTCCTAGGAAGATGTTGCTGCGGCAGAGGTCGAAGAGGTTGCTGCCCGTGTTCTCCTCAAGGATTTTGATGGATTCCTTTCGTACATTGAGGTCCTTCATCCATTTTGAGTCTATTTTTGTGTGTGGTGTAAGGAAATGGTCCAATTTCATTTTTCTGCATGTGGCTGTCCAATTTTCCCAGCACCATTTATTGAAAAGGCTGTCTTTTTTCCATTGGACATTCTTTCCTGCTTTGTCGAAGATTAGTTGACCATAGATTTGAGGGTCTATTTCTGGGCTCTCTATTCTGTTCCATTGATCTATGGGTCTGTTTTTGTGCCAGTACCATGCTGTCTTGATGATGACAGCTTTGTAATAGAGCTTGAAGTCCGGAATTGTGATGCCACCAACGTTGGCTTTCTTTTTCAATATCCCTTTGGCTATTCGAGGTCTTTTCTGGTTCCATATAAATTTTAGAATTATTTGTTCCATTTCTTTGAAACAGATGGATGGTACTTTGATAGGAATTGCATTAAATGTGTAGATTGCTTTAGGTAGCATAGACATTTTCACGATATTTATTCTTCCAATCCAGGAGCATGGAACATTTTTCCATTTCTTTGTGTCTTCCTCAATTTCTTTCATGAGTACTTTATAGTTTTCTGAGTATAGATTCTGTGTCTCTTTGGTTAGGTTTATTCCTAGGTATCTTATGGTTTTGGATGCAATTGTAAATGGGATTGACTCCTTAATATCTCTTTCTTCTGTCTTGCCACAACTGAACCAGGAAGAAATAGAAAGCCTGAACAGACCCATAACCAATAAGGAGATTGAAACAGTCATTAAAAATCTCCAAACAAACAAAAGCCCAGGGCCAGACGGCTTCCCGGGGGAATTCTACCAAACATTTAAAGAAGAACTAATTCCTATTCTCCTCAAACTGTTCCAAAAAATAGAAATGGAAGGAAAACTTCCAAACTCATTTTATGAGGCCAGCATCACCTTGATACCAAAACCAGACAAGGATCCCACCAAAAAAGAGAGCTATAGACCGATATCCTTGATGAACACAGATGCGAAAATACTCAACAAAATACTAGTCAATAGGATTCAACAGTACATTAAAAAGATTATTCACCACGACCAAGTGGGATTTATTCCAGGGCTGCAAGGTTGGTTCAACATCCGCAAATCAGTCAATGTGATACAACACATCAATAAAAGAAAGAACAAGAACCATATGATACTCTCAATAGATGCTGAAAAAGCATTTGACAAAGTACAACATCCCTTCCTGATCAAAACTCTTCAAAGTGTAGGGATAGAGGGCACATACCTCAATATCATCAAAGCCATCTATGAAAAACCCACCGCAAATATCATTCTCAATGGAGAAAAACTGAAAGCTTTTCCGCTAAGGTCAGGAACACGGCAGGGATGTCCATTATCACCACTGCTATTCAACATCGTACTAGAGGTCCTAGCCTCAGCAATCAGACAACAAAAGGAAATTAAAGGCATCCAAATCGGCAAAGAAGAAGTCAAATTATCACTCTTC
Source organism: Mustela nigripes (assembly GCF_022355385.1). Classification (NCBI taxonomy): domain Eukaryota; kingdom Metazoa; phylum Chordata; class Mammalia; order Carnivora; family Mustelidae; genus Mustela; species Mustela nigripes. The sequence continues at coordinate 140,154,457 of NC_081557.1, forward strand.
GCAGATGATATGATACTATATGTGGAAAACCCAAAAGACTGCACTCCAAAACTGCTAGAACTTATACAGGAATTCAGTAAAGTGTCAGGATATAAAATCAATGTACATAAATCAGTTGCATTTCTCTACACCAACATCTTACTTTTAAAGAAGCAAACACACTTATTTTTTCTTTAAGATTTTATTTTTTTATTGACAGAGAGATAGAGAGCACAAGTAGGCAGAGTGGCAGGCAGAGGGAGAGGGAGAACCAGTCTCTCTGCTGAGTAGCATGACGTGGGGCTCAATCCCAGGATCCCAGGATCATGACCTGAGCCGTAGGTGGCTGCTTAGCCAACTATGCCACACAGATGCCCCTAAACATACTAATTTTTAAAGAAGTAAACATGGGGCACCTGGGTGGCTCAGTCGTTGGACATCTGCCTTCAGCTCAGGTCCTGGGATCCAGCTCTGCATTGGGCTCTTTGCTTAGCAGGAAACCTTCCTCTCCCACTCCCCCTGCTTGTGTTCCCTCTCTTCCCTGTGTCTCTCTGTCAAATAAATGAATAAACTCTTAAGAAGAAGAAGAAGAGAAGAAGAAAAAGAAGGAGAAGGAGGAGGAGGAGGAGGAGGAGGAGGAGAAGTAGTAAACACACCCTTCAATTTGGATCTGTAATGTTATTCTCCTTTTTCATTTTGGTTACGGGATTTGCTTTTTTATTTTCCACTTTCTTAAGCATATTTGTGTAGCTAACACATTGAGTATAAAATGCTTAGACAGAAAACCATTGAGCGCTTATAGCCAAGTGTTGCGTGTGTATGTGCCTCTGTGTGTGTGTGTGTGTGTGTGTGTGTGTGTGTGTGTGTTCAGTTTGTTAATTTCATTATTTTTTGAGTTAGAGAATACTGTCTGCTTCCATGCTTGGTCTCTGCCCTACATTAATAGGTCTCTGCACTAAGTACTGTAAAAAAAAAAAAAAAAAAAAGAATCAAGAATCTAGTGTCCAAGAAGGCCAACTCCTCTTTTGGCAGAATATACACTTAGCCAGATTAGTAGGTCATATTAGCTATGTAATATATATATATATATATATATATATATATATATATATATATTTATTGTATGGATAAATGAGGTTGGATTTAAAGAGCAAACTATATTTAAAATATGAGGATCTCATTATTTTTTAAAAAGGCAAAGTTTTGTACAGGTGTTATTAGTAGACTCCAAGCTTTAAGATTTAATAAAACCCCTAAGTAGATTCATTCTACAACATTTTTTATTGAAGAAATCAATGGAGCACTAATAATGTGTAATTTAGAAACACTCTGCATTGCAAATCTGCCTCTTGAGTTTTATTATGCAAAGAAAAATAGCTCTTGCTTCTCTCAAGAGGTCCTTATGCTAACTCGTCAAGGTGTTCAGTAAAACATAGGGCTGTCCATTTGACAAGACCCAGGATTCTTAGGAGGCAGGTGTGAGATATACATAGCAAATTTGTATGGTCTTTTTTTTTTTTCTTTGTCACATATGATTTTAAGTTTTGCTGGAATTGTAAATCAAACTTATTTTACCTTAAATGAGTAAATGATATGGTTGTATAGATTACTTTGCTTTTTTGCTTGGTAGTAAAAACAAACTCAGATAACAATTAAGGTTAAGAAAGAAAAATAACAAAATTTAAAATACAATACAATATATCAAAGATGGCCAAAACTCATCCTGAGAACCTAACTAATTTCTTATGTATACTACATGGCCTATTTCGTACATATGTTTAATAGATTATAGTATTTTGAATCAAGTGTATAAGACATTAACTAGTTCTCATAAAATGTGTATACAAAAGAATAATGTATATTGGGTTTTCTAATTCTTTCTATCTGAAGTGGCTTTGTTAGTATTCTGTTAAAAGTTGATATATTTTACCATAGTATCTTATTTTATGAATTCATTAGTTTTTTGATGAAATATTTTATTAAAATGCTAAAACTTAACATACACATATCATAACTTTAACAAAAACTCTTTTTTGAATGAAAGACTCCTACTGCAGTTCAATAGAGCAATATAGTTGAAAATAAATAATTTTATCCTTGAATATTGTGTAAAGTCAATAGAACTGTGGTCAATAGAACATTTTTTTGAAATTTTCTGTGAATGTGACTAAATCCATATATATATGTATTTATATATATATACACACACACATACATTACTTCTCAATTTTAATTAATTATAAAAACTTCTCTTAAATGTAAAATTAGTGGTAGTAGTGGGAGGTGTCTTTAGATGGACAACATGGTGGCACTGATATTTTATTTACAATGATTTAAGACTATAAAAATATTCGTTGTGAATCCACACAAGTTCATATTTTATAGCATTTTTTAAAAGATTTTATTTATTTATTTAGAGGCAGAGAGAGAGAGAGGGAGAGAAAGAACTCTTACTTAAGTAAGTGGGGGGAGTGCCAGAGTGGAGGGAGGGGCAGAGGGGTGAGAGAGCAAGAGAAGCCCAAGACATGGCTCAATCTCACACCCTGAGATCATGCCCTGAACCAAAATCAAGTCAGATGCTTAACCAACGGAGCCACCCATGTGCTCCTGTGCCATTCTAATTTAGTTGTAAATCTATGGATTTGGCCTCACTATGGCTATCCATGTAAGAGAAAGGTATTGGTTATTGTAAGCCAATCAAATATATTTACACAAATGCATTCCTTTTTTTTTTTTCATTTAAATTAACAATCACTTGTTCTGTAGCAGTGCTTTATCTCTTGCTTCTCCTTGTGAAAAAGAAATCCTGCAGGAAAATTTCAGGTTTTGAAATTCCTTGGTTTTAAAGATTTGGTTCAAGCAAAAATGAAGTACATGACAGGATGTCAGAGAGCCTTTAAAAGGTACTGTAACAGAAAAACCCACCAAATTAGTAGATACATGGAGAAACTACCTATTAGGTCTCATCTATCATCTATTATGTGTGGAAATACTCAACATAACTACCTGAGTAGATTAAGAACATTAGGCAACAAATATCAAACTGCCAGGGTTTTATTCTTTGGTGTATACACTAGCACCTTGTAGGATACATAAAACTTACAGAATTGATTAAAATAGACAGCTTCAGGGGAGATCAAAATGACAGCTGCCTGTCATTTTTTAAACTGCTACCTGGGTTAGTTATGGTTAAAATCTCTGTATTGGTTTAGACTGAGATTAGCTGAATTTTTCTATACTATAGAAAATTTTCCTTTCTTACCTTCCCATTTTTCTGTTATTTGGGAGGTGGATAATGAATCTTTATAGATTTTTTTTCCTGTATTCACAACTTATTTTCAAGGAAAACAGTATGAAATTACAGTAATTCATTTGTTGGTCATAATGTAGAAGCTTATTTTTATGCTTATGTAATTTGAACGCATAAATGTAGTTTTTAGTTCTTTGAAACAAAAGGAAATCAGGGTTTGCATGTGCTATGAAAGTAGTGCTGATTTATATAAGTAAGCCAAGAAAATCCTAAAATAACCTAGATTTTCCTCTCATAATGTAAATCAGGATTATTCATCAATTTTGAGTGATAGAAAACATTTTTTGTGTTTTTTAATTAAAGTATACAGTGTTTAAATTCTGCTTCAAAACTTAGCTGTACAAATATAAAGTAATAGAATATTTGGAACATCTGTAGAATATTTATTAAAAAGCTTGAAAAACTAATTTAATTAATATGTGAAAATAATTTGAAAATAGTTTATTAGTTTATATAAGAAGGTTTTGTTAAGAAACACTTTTAATAGATCATAGGTACACATATCTTTATGTTGACTAAATGTGCTTTCCTGATTCTTTATATACAGCCTTAATTTTGTTTGGTAATTTTTGACATCAAAACCCCTACTTCCATCTGAATTATTATTTGCATTGGGATATAACAGAATCTAGTTCAAAGAGATTGTTGGATACAAATGATTTTTTAAAAATAGACTTAAAGTGGAATAGAAATTATTTAGTAATAGTTCTTTTAGATATACTTTTAACAACTTAGTACTTTTTGTTTTGTGAATTAAGAGATATACTTCCTGGCTATCATTATAAGAGGCCTTATGAAAAGAGGGGTCACATTAACCTATCTGTTACATTTTTCATTTACTGAATCCAGTCTGTGCCCTGTCACCATCAAAGATATATTAATAATCTTTTCGATACTTTTACCACTTAATTAACTTCAGCTTGCTCCATTTGCCATCTTCAACAATTTTTTTAAAAGATTTTATTTATTTTATTTGACAGAGAGAGAGAGAGAGATCACAAGTAGGCAGAGAGGCAGGCAGAGACAGAGGGGGAAGCAGGCTCCCTGCTAAGCAGAGCGCCCGATGTGGGGCTCGATCCCAGGACACTGAGATCATGACCTGAGCCGAAGGCAGCAGCTTAATCCACTCAGCCACCCAGGCGCCCCATCTTCAACAATTTTTAAATGCATGAAAACACTTTTGAACAACCGTATGTGGGTTTACAGAAAGCAGGTAAATTATATTTATGCTTCCAATTCATGAAGTTGTTATTAAAATTTCAAATTCATCAGAAAAACATTGTTCTTTATTGTATTTATATAAGTGAAACACACACAATAACATTACATTTAATTGTAAGTTGTTAATGTAAATAATTTAAAGAGAATCACTCTTTAAGTTATGACAGACTTATAATGATTTCCTAAAAGTTATGCATAGGAATAAATCACAAATTTGAATTTTTGCAGGAAGTAAAGGAATGTAAATGTTAAGGAGAAGAGAACTAGGTATATGAGAAAATTATTAGAAATACAGGAAATACACTACCACTTATTCATATTATAGTCCCTATAATTTTATTTTAATATGGAAACAAAACCTGATTTTCTAAAGTCAGAGATTACTGTATCATTTACATACCCTCCAGTTTTATTCCTTGGTTACAGTTTTTGTTCTTATTACTATGGTTGTTATATAATATGTTAAGAGTAATGAGGAAACATTGAGCACTTACTCTATGCCAGAAAGTGGGCTCAGAGTTTTTATGCACTGACTCATTTAGAACTAGCAGCTATGTTGGGGCGCCTGGGTGGCTCAGTGGGTTAAGCCGCTGCCTTCAGCTCAGGTCATGATCTCAGGGTCCTGGGATCGAGTCCCACATCGGGCTCTCTGCTCAGCAGGGAACCTGCTTCCCTCTCTCTCTCTCTCTCTCTCTCTGCCTGCCTCTCCATCTACTTGTGATTTCTCTCTGTCAAAGAAAGAAATAAAATCTGTAAAAAAAAAAAAAAAAAAAAATAGAACTAGCAGCTATGTAAATTTTTATCCCTATTCTACATATGGTGAATCACTTAACTAATAAGTATTGGAACAAGCTATAAACTCCATACTGTCTAAGTTTAGTTTCTTAGCACTTAATACATTTTAGTGTTCAAGTCTTTTTATCACTTTTAGGGTAAAACCTAATGACTGATATCCTCTACAAATTATCTCACACTTACCTTTAACACATTCTCTCTCTCACTTTTCTGTTATCTCTGCTACAACAGAACTCGCCTCCTCACAACAAACCTACACCATATTTTCTCACCTACTGTTTTGCACTGTAAAGAAAAAAAAATTAAAATATTTATTACTGTTTTTAAGTTAAAGTTAAGCCACACCTAAGCCACTTTCTAAGTGTGTGATTTGCAGACACCCTAGGGCCCAGCCAGTGTGAACCTGAGTAGCTCCTATACTTCCCTGTTTCCACTTAATTTATGCTAATTTCTTGGCCAAACTCAAGTGCATTCTGTGTCATGCAACTTTTTCTATTGCTTTGTCATTTATAATAACACTCTCCTTAGAATTCACTTCTTGTTAAGGCATGAACCAATTGTTATTTTATTTCATTCATTCATTCAATACAGTTGAACTGTTCACATAATAGATGCTATTCTAGATTCTAATAGGAGCATGAGTACAGATTTTTGTCCTACTTTCCTATAGTATATTGTACAGTTTATTAAAAAAATAAAAAATACATGTTTTTTTTAGAATTTATTTATTTATTTGAGAGTGAGAGGAGTACAAAAGTGGGGAGAGGCAGGGGAAGAGGGAGGGAGTCTCAAGCAGACTCCAGTCTGAGCGTGAAGCCCGACACAAGGCTGGATCCTGCAACCCTGAGATCATGATCAAAGTCAAGTGTTGGGTGCTTAACCAACTGGGCCAGCCAGGTGCCCTAGATGTATTTTTCCTTTTAGGAACTGGTTTTGGAATGGTAAGAATATAGTTTCAAATTCAGATGCTACCACTTACTACAATGTGATTTTAAGTAGATTAAAATTTTTAAAGGATATTTTCAAAAATTGTCTGCTAAGGATATGTGTTTCATCCAGAAATATTGCTTGTTTCAAGTAATGGTTTATCTTTAATTTACTGGAATGATTTTGTTACCTTATTCCTCTCCCAAGCTCCCACCCCGTCACCTACAGCTTTACAAAATTTATGTCCCTACTCAGGTGAATTGACATCTATTTTTAAAATACTTGTGTTCTTTCTTTTTTTCTTCCTTAGAGCAGTGTGACCCTCTGTTGAAGTATATAATGTAAATGAAATAAATGCCATAATACCCAGGTTAATTAAATGGAGATGGGTGGGGATGGTGGAAGGAGAAAGCCTGACCCACTCACCTTCACTTTCATTTCTTCCCTGACTCTGTATGCAGACTCCAAACTCTATCAAGGCAAATTATTTTCAATTGTCTGCTAGAGGTTCATCCTGCCCTCTTCTTAGGCCTGTGTCTTTTGCCTGCCTTGCTTCACTTACTAACCAAAGAGGAAGAGCACCAGAGAAAGGCATAGACAAGTAAGTTCCCAGATTCTCTCTGGCCCCAATAATTAGTGTAGACATGGTGTATTACCCCTTCTGAACTCGCATGTTATAATGAACACTTTTTCTGGGACTTTCCGGAAAGAGACTTTGGTTTTGTGTGTAGACTGGTCTAGGAGATATAGAGCTTAGGGCAGTTACTTTCATACCATGTGAAGCCTAGACCTGAAAACCATATAGTAGATGGCAGAGCCAAAGCACTAAGAAGAAAATATGATCTATATTACATTACTGTAGACCAAATTTCAGCTATACTTGAGCTGGTTCTAGAATTCCATCTGTATGAAATCCCATATTTTTGTGGTTTAAAAAGTCTGGATTGCATATCCTATTATTTACAGATGAAAGAGTCTAAGAGCAGGTTTTCTTATGTCTAAAATACATATATTACCCACTTCACACTCTTTTGAGTTGATTGCAGGAGCTTGTGCAATTCCTGGCACACAAAATGTGATTAACAAATGCTATTTTCCTATTCCCTTGGGTTGATGAATTTCTTATCACAGTATAGTTGTTATAACCCTAGCAGTTATACTAATTAGTGCTCAATAAATATTTGTTAAAAAATAGTGTATTTAGAGGGGCCTGGGTGGCTCAGTCAGCTAAGCATTTACTTGACTCTTGGTTTCAGCTCAGGTCATGATATTAGGGTCATATGATCCAGCTCTTTGTGGGGCTCCATGCTCAGGACAGAGTCTGCTTGAGACTCTGTCACCTTTTCTCAGCCCTTCCCTCCCTATAAATAAATAAATCAATAAATAGATCTTTAAAAAATGTAACACACTTAGTAATGTTTCTCTGTCTGTCTAGCATGGTGATTCTGCATAAAAGAAAAAAAGGGCCATGAGTCAAGTTCCAGTTTGTATCTTACTAAAAACTTCTCCATGGCTTTAGTGCTATGGAGACAGGGAGTTGTTGTTTATCAACCACTTGTGTAACACCTTAAGAAGATGACTCAGTTTGAAGATATTTGGACAACTAAGGCAACTCAAGAGTAATGCTAAAACTATAGGGTTTCATCTTTAGAGGTTTCCTCAGGGTCCCTTAAATTACAAGTTATAGGAAAGGCCATTGTTTTTCAGTCTGGATATCTATATCTATAGTTTGCACAAATCCACATTTTCTCTAAGTGTTAAGAAGAGAAATTTCTCTAGGACTTTCTCAAAGGGAAGCTTGTTATTTCTTTTAGAATTTGAGTGAAACTTGTGATTTAACAAAACCTGAACTCCAGGAATATTACAATTCTTCTAAGGTTTAGAGAATCTATTTTTCCCCTCTCTTGGGTAGATTTCATTATAAATCTCCTAGAATGTTTGTTTGAAATTTATGTCTTTTATGAGATTCTGAAAATATTCTAGAGATGTTTACTCAGTGATTTTTTTTTTTTCTGGTTCAAAGTACTGTGTATTGGAGTGGATATTTTGGTAGGTGTCTCAGTTTTAATTTAACATCAGCCTAGTTTATAACAGGGGCAACTAGGTGGCTCAGTAATTAAGCATCTGTCTTGGGTTCAGGTCATGATCCCAGGGTCCTGGGATTGAACCCTGTGTGGGGTTCCTTGCTCAGCCAGAAGCCTGCTTCTCCCTCTCCCACTCGCCCTGCTTGTGTTCTATGTCTCACTGTTACTCTCTGTCAAATAAAAAAAAAAAAAATCTTTAAAAACCCTGATTCATAACAATACTGAATAATTGGTAAGTTTTATAAGTAAGTTAGAACCCTACCTACCCCATGGCTAATATATCTCCAAAGAGTGTAGTTCATTTCTTAAAATTGAATTTATCAAATTGTAACACTACAAAGAAGAATATCATCTGAGGTTGGCGTTCAGTATATTTACTGTATTATATTTTCAGTATATTTCAGTATATTTACTGTATTATATTTACTATACAGTATATTTTCAGTATTGAGTATATACTCATAGTATATTATGAGTATTATAAAGCTCAGGAAGCTTTGGGTTGTTGTTCATTTTAATTTAGATTTTTAGTATTGGTGTTCTAGAGAAAGCAATTCATACTCTTCTGGAAACAAGATATAGGAAGAAGTTCAAAACCAAGTATAGTTTTGGTTTTTTGGCAATCATGAGGACTAATGATTCATATAACTCCTTTGGAGAGCTGTATTGAGTAGCTCATCTCTGGAGAGAAATATTTCAATAATCCTGTAATAAAGATGACATGGAAGAATTCTGAATAAATACCTGTTAAATGAAATACTGGAGAATTGTTTTTTTTTTTTTTTTTTTTTTTTTTTGTCAAAGCAACCAAATGATAAGCCTGTAGGCTTATTACCTGAAGAGCATCAAGCAGGTAAATGTTTGAACACTCAGATTTATTACTTAGTTTACTAGGAATATCAGTAATATTCAAACAAATTAATAAAGAATCACTCACAGTTATTTCTATTATGTCCAGTATGTGCCACTGTAACGTCAGTCCTATGTATAGTTCATTTAGACCTTTTGAAGTAAAACATCATTAGTGGCTGAAATCAGAGCCATGACAGAGTCCTTCATTTTCAGAAGGACAAACGGAAAAATGTGGTAAAAACAAGAACCTCTAAAATAAAAAAAATCATGGAGAGGTACTAAATGGCAGGTCCAGAGGCACATCAGTATTTTATACAGAATGAACAAACCACTGACATAGTAGATGTTCATTAGAAAACTCAGAACAGCATGAGGAAAACAGGACAAAACCCCAGTCTGTTTGAAAATGAGGTTGTCAGAGACTTTCTGTAGGTACAGAGGGAAAGAAAATAAAACACTTCATCAACAAGTCCACATATGTGATTACTCTCACTGTGTTAGCTGCAGTAAATAGATGATAGATGACAGGTAGATAGACAGACAGACAGAAAGGCAGATAGATAGATGATAGAGTGGAGCAAAGGTCTGTATATCAATGAATCCCTTACATGTTCAGTGATGGCATGTTTATTTTCAGTACCCCCTAGGAGCATCATGTCTATTCTTTTTTTCTGCTCAAGAAAAGAAAAATAAATAAAATCAAAAGTAGCCCTGTCATTGTGAAGTGAATTGCAAAGTCATCTTATTTTCTCCACAACTCTAATAGCAGATATTTTATTGTTCAACATTATCTATTCCTGTCAGGACCTATAGCTTCTGAAAATGGCAATAATCTATCTCCAATCACTTATAGAAAATATGCCAAACTGTAGTATCAATAAATGCTTTTCTCAGTGCCAGCTCATTTTGGCCATTACTTGGAGAACTTTTCTGATAATCTGTAGATGCACTAAAGGGTATCTTGATAACTTTTACATGCACAACTTAATTTTTGACTAATACCAATTTAAAAGAATCATTTGGTTTCAAATCACTCTGTATGTACATGTATTTTACACATGCACGTATGTGTGTGTATTAAATAATCAAGGTTTGCATTAACGAAGTGGATACCAGGTTGTCATGCATTCCAATTGGCTGGTGCCCATGACCTATCAGATGTCAGATATTTTTAATATCTCTTCAGAAATAACCGATGTTTATCGAATGCTTAATCTGTGAAAGGAGTGTTTTATCTTGTGCACATTTTAGCCTACTATTAATCAGAACAACCACACTAATACAATTTCATGCATTAAGAAAACACTCATGGAGAACGTAAATGGCTTACTCAACATCACGCAAGTTATTGCATGATGGAGCTGGGACACAAACCTGCATAGTCTGGTTAGAGCATTGCGTTTGAGTGTTCTTAAACACTCTCCTCCTGAGGGGCCCTGAGTGATCCACTCCCCCAACACACATACACACACACTTAACCTTCACTTAAAATGTCTCCTTTTGTTTGTTTGTTTGTTTTGTGGAGAGATTTTGCACAGTCTACTATTCAGTCAGATATATTTCTGAAATTTGTTTTATGGGATGCTTTTTGAGAGACGTTCATTAATGCACAAACAGTGGCATACCATGTTAAAAGACACTGAATCAATGAAATTATATTGATTTGAATGTGTGCTTTCTAATAATTGGGTAGGGCTATGTTTTGGTGTTTTCAGTGCTTAAAAATGACTTCCAATTGAAAGAAAGCAAGCTCATTCCTTATTTTAATCATCATCTATGAGCTTTCTGTATAGCTGCCAGTTATATACTGGCAATACTGTTAAATACTCTAAAAATAGTCTTTGTACTCACTACCCAAATAGTGCTGGGATAAACTTTAGAAAGAATAAAATATATACTTCAATTTCAAGTATGAGAGACAGGAATTACTATAAAATAGATTTTCATTTCTGATTTATTATATCGGGGTAGAGTGCTTTTCTCTTCCAAAAACATTCCTTCATACAAGATAATTAAATACTCTGTAAACATATTTAAGCATCTGGAATATCATAATTCATTACATTAAAGTCATCAATTTAATTTTACTTTTGATCCCTTGTCCAGTAATGATATACCTTAATGCAATTCAGTTATCTTTTGTTCATTTAAATTTATGAATTGTAGAGCTGGAAAATAATTCCTGTTGTTCTTTAGACTTTTATAAATATTCCCTGCCATGGGACATTGGAAAAATGCCATTCTGTAGCCATATAAAATGATAATTGGGCAGTCTATTTTTTTAAATCATCAGCAAGACATAAAGGGTAATTAAAAAGCAACATACGAAAGATTTTAGATAAAATCCTTTTCTTGAATGTATATTCATTTTTACCATCAATGCATCTAGTACAATAAGCTGTTCACTCATTTCTAAGTAGCAGTTGTTATTTTCTCCCAGTACATTGTGGACATAAAAGAAAAAGGGGAAAAAAAAAACCCAACAACCTAAGTATAGTCTCTGGCCCACTTAAAGATAAATGTGAAAAACCTCAAATGGACAGATGGTGCTCATAGGCAGAGAATCACTTCAGATGCCTCAACATTATCTTATTTTTATAGATTGCTATTTGAGTTAAATTTCCTTACTTTCACAGACTGTTAAAAGCATTTTTCTTCACCTTCCTTGCCTTTAATGAAACTCCATTCTCCTTCTTGTAGGCTATTTTTGCACACATGCCTGAGTATTCTTATTCTAAACAGACTTGAAGTGTGTGAGGCTGAGAGGTGGGAGTTGTTTGCCTCTCCCATTTTTGCCCACAGGGTCATCTACAGACAACTGGTCCTTCATTACCATGAGAAAAATACCTGTGATCCCCTGTAGAAATATATAATCCTTCATCTCAGCTGAATCACTTCCACTTCTTATTGCTACCTAACAACATCTAAACCACCCTTTAACAACAATTACTGTTTAAAAACCTCAGTGGGGTACCTTCGTCTCCATGCCCTTTCCAGCCATGTGACTTCTGCATCTGTGTGGACTACTCACCCACCATACTTCACACTTCCACAAGATCAACCAGTGCTATTGATTCTATCTCCAAAATATAATCTAATTTGTCTAATAATTGTTCCTACAGCACCTATTAATCTGTTATGCCCCAATAATGGGTCCGTGATTAAAGGAGCGAGACTGATACAAAGCGAAGGTCAAGGAAAGCTTTTTTTCGCGCCAAGCATCAAGAATCTAACCGAATGTTTGGGGCCGCACCTCTTACAAGAGAGGGCGACCCTTCTCTGTTTCACAGACTAGCTTTTAAAGGCAAAGGCCATGCGGTCGGGCCTGGCCACGCACAGGTGGCCAATAAGATTGTAACACACACAGGAAACTCCACAGTGATGCTGGGTGACCAATTGAGTTACAATTTACCCTAGTAGACATTTGAACCAGCCTATTACGCCTTGATTGGGATTGGCGCCCAAAGGGCGGGGCCCATACTTCTTGGTTACCGGGGAGACAGTATGCATCCCTCAACTGATCAGATGTCTCCACCTGGCCTGACCCACCTTTGTATATGGGCTTTGTTACCTGAAGCTGGTTCCCGGGACTTGTCTCCAAGTAAATCCCCTGGGGGAAGGGGAGCAGGGACAGTTTCTAAATAGGTCCTTACAATATCTTTACAAGAAATACCAGAATATTTTTCATGGGATTAAAGACATCTTTAATCTTTAATTTTTCAATTTTTCTTCATCCTCACCATCAGCTACTTCCTAATATTTATCTTGGGCTTCAGACAAACTATTCCCAGTGTCTCTGTTGTGTCAGTCTCACCGATGCTGCAATGTGTCGACACTTCATCCCGTCTATGGAAACAACTGTAGCCCTGGATAATTCTAATGGAATTATATGCAAATTTCTAGGATGGCAAAACTCATTTTTTCAAAAAGTATTTGTTTACATAGTTGTCTTCCCTATGAGAATAAGTGAGAATAAGGTCCCTAATAACAGAATCATAATAATCATTGTATTTTTATACCTAACCCATACCTCATTGCCTGGCACATAAATGCTCAGTAAAGGAATGATTAAATATAATTAGTAGAAGCTACTTGTACAGACTTCAAAAAATTTCCTCTGCAAACTTGAAATTACTTGGGGAAAGAGTCCTTGTCTCTATCTTAAAAAAAGCTAGTAATTCTTATTAATCTTAGTGAAGGAATTATCCCAATTTTTTGATTGGTTTAATCTGACCATCTGCAGATAAATGTAGGCATAGGTGGAAAAGTTTGATACAGAAATCATTAAGAATATGTTTTCATCACGTTCTTCATAACCTTGTAAAATAGTTTAATATATAAATATAGTTTAAGGCATAATGGTAAGTGCTATCATGGAAGTAGTGCCAAGACATCTCTAATAGAAGTGAAGGACACAATCATTGCAGAAAGGTCAGAAAGTTGGCAGTAGCAATGATGCATACAGTTGGTTTTAAAGAAATAAAGAAAGCAAAGCTTGGGACATGAAAATGCTAGCACATAGCTTGCACAGAAAATAAACATCAGCTCGCTCCTTTAGTAAACACTTAGGAATGTTTGTTTATTAGATCAGGCAAGGGTGTGGCAATAGCCAAAAATCCACCAAAGAGTTGGAAGAATCTAGGAAGATATATAGATCCCTTGAGAACTGAAGGAATAAACAGAATGGAGTTGTCTAGATCTTTATTCTATCTTCAGGGTTTTCGGCGGGCCCCTCCTCTTATGGAGACTGGTGGGCTGGTAAAATTACTCCCCCAACTGAAAGCATTCTGTTTTATCTTCTGGAAGAAGTGCTAACCAATCGAGACATGTTCTTAAATTTTTAACTTCATTAAAAAATGAGTGCCCTTTTGCTTGTGTCAAATAGAGAATATCTATCAACCATTGTTACTCTGAGACAGCTATGAAAAGTTGATAGCTTGTCATACTGAACAAGGGGAAAAAACAGGAAATTTATTGCGGGTAGGGACATCCCAAAGGAATCTGTATGGTAGAAGCATAAAGTGTGACATTCATTGACCAATTTGAATAGCTTTTTTGAGAGTTGCCAAGGAGCAGTCTAGTTTTGACTGTTTACTATGAGGACTAAACATTATTACTTCTGTTGAAATTTTGTCACATTCATGATATAGCTTATTGTAATGGGACATTATTTTTACATATCCTCTATATGTATGTACCTTATTCTGGATCTTTTGTAAAGCAGACACCAAGCAGAAATGTGTTGTTCCTGTCTGACCCTGAGTGAAGAAGAATGAAAAGAAAGGAAGTGAGGGGCACCTGGGTGGCTCAGTTAGTTAAGTGTTGATTAGTTAAGCTTGATTACAGGACCCTGAGCCAAAAAACCTTCAGCTCACCGTCCTAGTAGGGAGTCTGCTTCTTCCACTTCCCCCTGCTCCGGCTGTCTCCATCACTCTCTCTCTCAAATTAAATAAATGAAATCTTATTTTAAAAAAAAATGAGTCTGGGTGAAACATCCTAGACTCCCAGAGTCTGCAGAAGATTGAACAGTGCTGTTGGAAGTTCTAGAGCCAAAATCCCCATTCAGAGAAGCCTCTCCTCTAGTAGAAATGGGTCTGCTGCTTTCCTATTAGTACTACCCTCCAACACTGGCTCAGAGCAGCATGTGGAAAACATGGTTAGGTCACAAATACAGCTATAGATTTCCAAGCACAGCCGCTGAGACCCTTAGTCAATTAGAGTCCCTACAGGAGAAGAACTGATGATCTTATTTTCATGGCTGGCACAGCATGGGACATGGATCCTACAGAAATCAATAGTCAGCAAGGGCTTAATAAAATTAGTTAAATTAAGCTAAATTAAAAGTAACAATAAAAATGAGGGGACTATCTTTCTCAGGAAGCATATTGAAATCTAGGTAAAATTTTAAAGTTAACTTCTACTATTGAATATTTAGTATCCAATTTAGGAGTTTCTTAATTTCTAGCTAATCTCTATTTTATATATTTATAATATCTTGATATTAGCAATGCTTGGTTTTCTTTCATAGATAATACATTATTTGTATTTTAATCTCAACAATAGATGTAGACTTTTAAATCTATTTTCTCAAACTTTGACATGATTTATACTTAACATGATCTTTGCTAGAGAATATAAATCCTTTCAAAAACCATTTTATGATGAGTTTATAAACTGAATTCAACTGAGATAGTTGGCAAATATTTTAAGTGTGGTTAGAGATCATTAAGTAACTAGTAAATTTTATGTAAATTATTTTCAAGTCACTCATAGCTAGAGATCAGAGAAAGAATGGTTGTTTTACTCCTCTTGATAAATAAAATAAATATTTACCTTCTTATATTGAAAGATATGCCCTCAAGCTTGGAAAGGAAAAGGGACATGTAATGAAAGGAAACTTGGAATAATTCCTATGAAAAATGCCCACCTCCATATACCTGCCTACAAGGTTCTGTCTTTTGTTTAAAATTCACATCACATTGTGTCTTTTAGCTTTGAGGATTTTTTTCCAGATGTTTCAGTACCATTCTGTAGCTACATCTATATTGTTCTGTCCATTTTCTGTTTCTCAAAGATGATATGATTACAGCTACTGTAGCACTTATAATATCATATTTTATATCACAGAATTGTATCTTTGCCTTCTAGAAATTAAACTTCTAGAGTTTAATAGAATTTGTTAAACTGTTCACTTATTGTAGTACCTAATAGATAATGGTTGTTAAATATTATTTGGGTATATTATTTGGGTAGAATACTATATATGTATGTTAATCAAATGTATTAAATTTAATATCTACATATAGTAAAAATATGTAGCTACAAAAATGTTTATGTTACACAAGACAAATAATATTCAAATAGTATACACTGAGATACTACCTAGAAGATGGTAAATTTTTTTTCTTAAATATCTTTTTTTGGCACTTTCTGTTGGTTTAAAATTTTCAATCACTAATAAATAATTAATCTTTATTTTTCTTTTTGCGTTAACTTAAATATATATCTATTATATTATTATATTATATATCTATATTACATCTATATATCTATCTATCTCTATCTCTTTTTTTTTTTTTTTTCTTTTTTTTTTTTTTTTTTTTTTATCTTTTTTTTTTTTTTTTTTTTTTTTTTTTTTTTTTTTTTTTTTTTTTTTTTTTTTACCTTATAAGCTCTACTCATGATCATCTCCCTCCTGAGAGGGGAATACAATAGAATTTAAGAACATAGGCTCTAATCCAAGCTCTTCAGTAACTAAGCTGTGTAACTTCAGGTATATCCTTTAATTTCAGTGGGTTTCAAGATTTTCATCTGTGAAATGAAGGGATTGAACCAGATCATGTTTAAAGTTCCTTCAGTTCTAAAGCAAACTCAAAGTCTTAAGATTGCCTCAGACCAGAACATCTGGCTCTCTGCTGTTCTTCTCTCTAATACCTTGTGATATTATATAAGAATTACAAAGTATTAATCATTCTTTGGAGGCCAAACAATCTTTGGAATAGGAACTTCCTGGGCAATTAATACCTATTAAAATCTAATACATAATTATTCAAAAATCAGTGATATCTATAGCACAGCAGAACTCACCATATTGTCAAATACAGTCTTAACTACAAATAAATTCTAGCTCAATTCAACTTATTCCTGTCACATTCCACACACCCCAGAATATTTGGATTGGTATTTTACATACCTTAATGTAGTTAATATCTAATTATGGAAAACATGAACAAGATAACAACATTCCATGATATAAAAATGGTTTTCTTTCCTAGCTATAGTTTCTCTCTAACTTCAGTGTCTGCCTCTAAAAAACTTCCAAAATTATATAATATTTTTGTCTTTTTAAATTTCTTAAAATTAAAGTTCATTTGCAGAGTGTATCTGTGGCAAATGAACTTAATTTCCAATCTCTATACTTAGAGACTGGATATTTACAAAATCTTATCACCATACTGAGTCCTAGATAAAAAGAAAACAAGAAAGAAGGAAGATTTCATATATGTAATATATGAAAAAAGAGATAGAATGGGAAAACAATACAATACAAAGGAAAATCAATTTTTTTTTAATTTTAGATAAGAGGTATAAACTTTCTTTAAATAAATGACAATGCAAATCTTCTAAAGACACTACTTAGGAAATTTTCTCCCTGCCCCTCAAAAATGAAAAACTTATGCGGGATAGACTATATGCCTTCAGGACATTATATTATTAACTGCCATCCCCTATTTCCCAGTAAATAGTCAGTAAATATTTTGATTACATTAACACCCTATTTCCAATGACAAAATAATTATATTAAAGCAACTTTAAGAATTACTCTTACTGCATGGATAATCTGGGCAATGTTTCAACTTCAACATGAACATTATCTCCTCTCTACCTTCCATCTGATGATAAACCATAAGAAGTACTAGAAAAGATCAAACCCTGTCCACTGCCTCAGATCACCTTCAGATTGACTCTGGTTCAATTACTGATATGTCCATGCTCAGGACAAAGGCATCATATTTGGAAATGAGGGAATTTTCATCTTTGCCTCTACCTGTCCAGTTATCCCAATGATAGGAAGCTCATTTCAGTGATGTATTAGTCTTGGTAAATTCAAGCTAGTAGTGGGACATCCGGGTGGTTCAGTCAACTGAGCATCCAATTCTTGGTTTCAGTTCAGCTTATGGTCTCAGGGTCCTGGGATTGAGCCTTGTATTGGGCTCCATGCTTCATTGGGAGTCTGCTTGAGGAGCGTCTCTCTCTCTTTCCATCTTCCTCTGCCACTCGCCTACTCTCTTTCTCTCTCTTTTCCTAAAATAAATAAATCTTCAAAAGAAATTCAAGCTAATAATGAATGAAAAAAAAATATATAGTAGAAAGAATACTGGTACTTCAAAAACAGTAGATATAACAATCCAAACATACAAGGCCAACAAAAGCAATTAAGAGGATTATTCATGTTACAGAAAGACTCAGTTAATTGTTTTTTTTTTAAATATTTTATTTATTTAACAGAGATCACAAGTAGGCAGAGAGGCAGGCAGAAAGAGAGGGGGAAGCATGCTTCCTGCTGAGCAGAGAGCCTGACGTGGGGCTTGATCCAAGGACCCTGAGATCATGACCTGAGCCTAAGGCAGAGGCTTAACCCACTGAGCCACGGAGGCCCCAACTGTTTCTTAAGGTAGATAGCATTTCTGCGATAAATTATGATATATATTTTACCGAATATTATTCTTTACATAATTTTTCTGGAGAATATTTTCATGAGGTATTTAAAGAAAGAACATAATATTTTATTTCATTCTGCAATCAAAGCTAAACTCTATTTATTTATTTATTTATTTATTACTAGCCAGACATGATCTTGGAAAGTACTTTCCATATGAGGGAAGTGGTGATTGTCCCATATGCCTTTGAAATCTGTTTTGTGTAAAGAAATAGAGTTTTGAGCCTCATCAATTTTTAAACACAAAGAAGTACTTGACATACTGTAGTGAAAAAAAGTTATAGTCCCTCATTATTAATTCACAGATCAGCTGTTCAAGCAAAATTGTTTCTGAATTTATAGCAAACTAAAAGAAGCATAAAAATTATTTCTTCCTTGTGGTCTCCATAAACAGCTTTAACAGTGACTAGGTAATAAGTGCAATATAAATGCCTTTCCAAATAGATAAGTGAAGCTGTGATCAGATTGTAATCTGCTGCAAATGTATTTTTAGGCTATAGGTCCTTTCCAAGCGAACACTATGCCTTCTTTCGTAGTCTCCTTTTCAAAGAGAGAAGTGTGTCACATTACAGTTGGATTTATTTTTGAAAAATAAAATATATTCCCTAGGGCACTTTGAAGGGTAGTATTTAGGCATCCTGCCAGGAATGCTCAAATTGCTTCTTTTATTCATTTGTTTGTTTTTTGGTTACAAAGTCAGCCAGGGGAAATCAAGGGAACACAGTATAGGCAGTCCTAAGGCCCAGTCTAGATGCTCATTTTTCCTCAGCTGTGCTGCTATCTCACACTTTTACGTTAGCCCCCTTGGATTCCTAACTTCACTTTCTGTGGGATAACTCCAAACCTAATTAATTTCTGGATTAACCCAGACAATCTAAATGAGAAAATTAGTTCTGGACTCTTAATAAAATTCTCATTAACTCAGGGGGTAAAACTAGTTTTCCTGTTCAGAAACTCAGGTGCTCCTTAGAGCAGCAATCATAGTAATAGTGGACCGTCTTCACTGTTTTGTGCCAGGCAGTCTAACACGTACTTTATGTATAATATTTAGTACTCTCAGTAACCCTTCAAACGAGGAATTTGTAGGTATTAATAGGATGACATGCAGAAATCATATAATGCCAACCCAAAAGCTGCCTGCTGAGCAGAATCTTACTAAGAAGTTCTTGGGATTTGACCACAGAATTCCGGGTTTAGACTCTACTTGCAAGGCCTAGAGACTCTTAGAAGTATCCGGGGATGACCAAAATCTTGTCAACTAAGAGATTAGAATGTAAATTTACTGACAATAATTATAGTAGGGTATATTTGTGGAAAGATCATAGAATTAAAAAATAAATAGTGAGGAAACAATCAAGCCAAGTATTTTAGATAGAGGTAACTGAGTGCAAAGTTATTGAACAGAAATCCTGTGGCATGCTTGAGGAACAGCATGGAGACCTCTACAGTTCCAGAGGTAGGAAATTAGTTTGGAGAAGTACTGCCAGTTTCATATTACTCTGAGTGTGATAGAAGCCATTACAAATTTTGATTGAAGATTAGATGGAATCTAATTTTCCCTGAGAAAGTGTGTGGTTGTGGAGATTATTTTTTAAGAGGACAGGTGTATAGCTAATGTAAAAGTCCAAATCCAAGGGCAGAACCTTCAGAACAGTTAACACTCAAGGACATGGTACTAAGAATTGACCAATATTCAAGAAATCTCTTTCCTTTAAGAGTATTAGACAAACCATAAGTGACTCTTAATCTCACAAAACAAACTGAGGGTTGCTGGGGGGAGGGGGTTTGGGAGAAGGGGGTGGGATTATGGACATTGGGGAGGGTATGTGCTTTGGTGAGTGCTGTGAAGTGTGTAAACCTGGTGATTCACAGACCTGTACCCCTGGGGATAAAAATATATGTTTATAAAAAATAAAAAATTATTAATACATAGTTAAAAAAAAAGAGTATTTTCTTTTTTGTTTCCTGCTGTTTTCTCTGTTTTTCCAACTGCATTTTTTTTAAAGATTTTATTTACTTATTTATTTGACAGACAGAGATCACAGGTAGGCAGAGAGGCAGGCAGAGAGAGGGGGAAGTAGGCTCCCTACTGAGCAGAGAGCCCGATGTGGGGCTCGATCCCAGGACCCTGAGATTATGACCTGAGCTGAAGGCAGAGGCTTAGCCCACTGAGCCACCCAGGCACCCCTCCAAGTGCATTTTTATAAACTTTTAGATTTGGGGGCACCTGGGTGTCTCAGTCAATTAATTATCTAACTCTTGATATTGCCTCAGGTCATGATCCCAGGTACTGGAATGGAGCCCTATATGGGCTCCCTACTCAGTGGGGATTCTGCTTCTTCCTCTACCTTTGCTTCTCCCCCTACTTGTACTCCCTCTCTCTCTCTCTCAAATAAATAAATAACATGTTTTAAGAATAAAAAAAAAAATCTAGTAAAGTATGCCATATAAAATGGATATTTTATAGTTAGAAAATTATTTCGTTTCATATGTATAGATAAATATATATGATTGAGACAGAAGAAAAGAGGAGGCTGAATAAAAAAGTAAAGAGGCCATAAAGTATAAAAAATATGTTTAGTGTTAGAACAGGAATATGTCTTTAATGCCATTGGTAACAAGCATCAACTAATGTTCTTCAGTCTACTCGTCTTTTGAGGGATTATGTGTATACTGTAGATTATCCTGGAAGCTCTACATGAAGTAGATTGAAATGTGATAGAGAACATGTTTGAGAGACATTTAGAAAGCTATCACAGGAATAATGCACGAGATGATGAATATATCTTATGTAAAGCTCTGGGTTAGAGACTAACAGTACACACATCTGGTAGTCCAAGACTTCCCTCTCAGGGAACTTAAAAACAGAATGAAATAGATGACTCTGCCTCACTCTTCAGTTTTGTGATGCAAAGTAGCTTATGCTTTCTGTTTTAGACTATGCTGCTTATTTTGTCCCCTGTTTTCGAAATGTGTTCTCCTCCTCCTTCATCGGAACACAAGTTTCCAACATTTATTTTATTTCCTCCAGTAAGGCATTCAAAATCTCCATCAGTCTGTATAAATTGCTCATTTTTTAATGTAATTTTGTGTCTAATTATAACACTTAATACATTATATTAATTTGTGTACTCATTTAAACAGAGACTCATGTCTCCGTTTAAATATTCATTGAACAAACATATATGGGAGTAAGTGTGTGCAAGATACAATTTTGTTTGTGTTACATGAATTTATTCAGTCCTCACAAAACCCTTATAAATAGATGTCATTTCTATTCCTGTCTAAAACTAGATTGCTGAGGGCTACACAGTCATATGGGATTTGAAGCTAGAAAGCTTAGTGTCCAGGTCCAAATTTTTAATCCTAGACTCTACACTCCTCAGGAACAGTAACTTTTCCATGTTCTGTGATGTATTTCTAGTACCCAAATCACTTTCTGTATGGAACATCATGAGAAGAGTGGGTCAAAAAGTTGGGAAGGGGCCTGGGTGGCTCAGTCAGTTAGGTGTCCAACTCCTAATCACAGCTCAGGTCTTGATCTCAGGGTCATGAGTTCAAGCCCTGTGTTGGGTTCCACACTGGGCATTGGAGCCTATTAAAAAAAAAAAATAAAGTTGAAAAATAATGTAACATATTAGACAAATTAGTAACTATAAACTAGCTGGAGTAAAAGATGGCATTATTAAAAATTAGTAGGAAACATGGCACACATTACTTTCTGTGGGGCTGAATTGTTCTGACTATAAGAGAGAGAGAAAAGTTCACTCATTATGTATGACCATAAAGAGTTGTGGATTTTTGAACAAAATTTGCTAGAGTTAAAACAAACAAACCAGTTAAATATCAACTAGATAATTAGGCTACTGTTGAAATTTAAAATAGCAATATTTATGTTTGTTAAAATTGACTTTATATAAAGAAATGCTGTCCAATGCACAGATTTTAGTATAATGTATTGAATATTGAAATTAAGCATGAGATTCCTTCAGGAAATGGGCAATTTATAAAGCCCAGAAAGGCCAACAATGTTGGGTATGGTTTTATGCAGAATATTTTTTAAAACTTACATAAATTAATTTAGAAGTGTTGATGAATCCACACTTTGTATGTAACTGAAGCTATGACATGATGAGAGAACAAGAAATTATTTCAATCATATTTAAAATAAAATGACCAAATAATTCGGGAGCAAAATCTTCAGTAGAAATGAACAGAAAAGGCTTGTGTGAAATATAACAACTTAAACATTGTTAGTTGCACCAATAGATCAAAAGAGTTAAATGGAAGGTCACTGACTCCATTAATTCTCTAAACCAAATTGTTTATTCTATAATCAGCCTTGAAAACTGGACAATATACTTAATCTTTCATAGTCATCAGAAGAAAAGAGCTGGATTCAATGACCCTATCCTCAAATAAACATTTTACATTTTTCTCTTAGGGGAATAGTAATATAATTATACATTATACTAGATCATTGTACTTTAGGGAAAATCATTTATTATTCCATATATTAATGCTGATGGATTGGAATTGAAATCTCATCAATAAATAAAGATATATAATCAGGCTTAATGTAAACATAAGCTCATATGTTTGAATGTGATAAACAGAAATATTTCTCCATATGGCATTTCTAAGTATCTGAGCACTAAGTTCTCTGAATAAAGAAGTGATCTGTGCAGGCCATCCATCACTCACCCACCCATTGTAGACATAAATTAAAGAATAACATCAAAGCAAATTAGCAACTGTTGCTTTGAAATGCTAGTTAACTCTCATAAAGCAACATGTATCTTTTTGAGTAGGTAAAAGGTGAGGAATTATTTTAAAACCAAAACAGCTAAGTGAACCTCAAAAGAATGTAAGCAGAGAAGAAAACTTGCCGAGGGAAAAAAAAGATCAGAGCTCTTAAATATGTTTATCTTCCCTATTCAGGGTAATGATCTAAATTCTTGAAAAGAAACTGGTGACTTAGTTTTGCATTATTTGTAATTTTAATATATGTTCTCGATATTTTTCAATTATCGTTAATGATAATAGCTGTAATTACTAAGTTCCTACAATATATCAGACTTTCTACATGTATTTTCTCTAATATTCACTGGTTTGCATTATTGGAATATTTAACAAAGAGAAGAACCAAAGCTGAAATAAAGTAACTTATTCAAAATTACACAAGAAAAATACTCAAATTCATGTGACTCCAAAACATACCTTTTTACTATATAATCATGAGGAACTTGAACTGGAATATTGTTCCATATTAGAACTCATACCAATATTTAAAGGAAGGAAATAATAAGTCTGAATTATTTTTCAGTCTTATTTTCAATCTTATTTTTCAATATTTATTTTTCCACATGCAGAAAAAAATGTTCAGTTAATACTCTTCTGGGATTGCTGGTGTGGTGTTATTATGGTCTTATTTTATTTGTTCTCTGAATCTTTTCTTGCTTTTTTTGCTTACCTCCCTCTCACATCATTTTTCTCCTTTTTTTAAGGAGTTTAAGTAATAAATCTTAGACAACTATCTAGGTTTTCTTTCGATAAAAAATATAAGGTATGAAAAGATTTAAGATACCTGACTGATATTCCCATGGTAAGTAAATGACTCCTTTTCACTAAATACTAAAATATCTCAAAGGTTCTAGAAGCATGGTTTACTCAGAGAATCTATAAATGCAAACATTAAATGTATTGTTTTTTTACTTCTTTCAGGTGAATAAGCTAAATTACATAGGTATTGTTGTTTTCTTCTGTTTCTGTATCTAACGACTATTATGGTCTTTTATAGGATGCTTCTGTTTTTATTGTTTGCTTCCTCTGACCAGTAACTAAAATTCAGAATAGTACCAGGGTGTGACAAAACGGCTATTTGATTCAAATGTGCCATAAATTAGGGATAGCATTGTTTGATACCATCAATGTTGTCCTGAGTTAGGCTGAGTCAGCAATTCCTACTCCTCTTTTGCTATTGGTTTTAGCCTAGCCATCAATTAACATTTAGATTTAGATTATTTTTGAACTTTGGAGGTGAAATTCACATTACACAAAATTAAACATTTCAATATGTACAATTCGTAGTATTAGTATATTCAGAATGCTGTGCCACCATCACCTCCAGTTTAAAAAATTCCAATTTTTTTTTCATTGTCTCTAAAGGAGAACCTGTACCTATGAAGCAATCATTTCCCATTCCCCCTTGCCTCAGTCGTTAAAAACCACTAATATACATTCTGTCTGTTGTATGTACCTTTTTGTATTACCTATAAATGGAATATATTTCATACTGATTGTATCATTGATTATGGAACATTTTGTATCTATATATCTATATCTATATCTATAAATATCTATAGATATCTATATCTATATATCAATATATATTGTTTCTTTAGCATAGATTAATATTTTCCAGGTTCATCCACATTTTGGTTGAATATCCCATTATATGAATATATTTTGTTTATCCATTTATTTGTTCATGGACATGAGTTACTGCTACATTTTGGGTACTGAGAATAGTGCTGCTATGTATACTTTTGTACAGTTTTTGTTTGAATACCTATCTATAGTTTTGGAGGGATATATATCTAGAAATAGAATTCCTGGATCCTGTGATAATTCCATGTTTAACTTTTTGAGAAATCGCCAGACTGTTTTCTTCAGTGTTGCACCATCTTACATTCCCACCAGGAAGGCATGAGCTCCAATTTTTCCACATCCTCATCAACATTTGTTATTATTCATCTCTTTGATGGTAGCCATCCTAATGAGTATTAAATGGTATTTCATTGCGGGTTGATTTGCAATTCTAATGTCTAATGATATTGAACACATTTTAGTGTTTTTTTGTCATTTGTATATCTTCATTGGAGAAATTTCTGTTAAAGTCTTTTGTCCATTTTTTAATTGGGTTGTTTGTCTTTTTTGCTCTTAAATTCTTGGAGTTCTGTATTTATTCTGGATATTAGACAACATCAGATATATGATTCACAAAAATTTTCTCTCATACTGTGGGAGGTCTTTTCTCTTTTTAATGGTATCTTGATGGTGGTAGGTGATACACAATTTTTTTTTTTTAGGATTTTATTTATTTATTTGACAGAGACCGCAAGTAGGCAGAGAGGCAGGTGGGGGGAGGAGGGGAAGCAGGCTCCCAGCTGAGCAGAAAGCCCCATGCGGGGGTTCTATCCCAGGACCCTGGAATCATGACCTGAACCAAAGGCAGAGGCTTTAACCCACTGAGCCAGCCAGGTGCCCCCAATACACAAAATCTTTTATATTGATATAGTCCAAATTATCTTTTATTTTTTCTCTTTTTAGTTGTACTTTTGAGGTCATATCCAAGAATCTCTCACTATATCTGAGATCATGAAGAATTATACCTGTTACCTTCTAAGGCTTTTATACTTACAGATCTTACTTATTTCTTTATTTCATTTTTATTTTACTTTTTAAATTATTTTTTATTTTTATTATTATTTTGTTATTTATTTATTTATTTTATATATTTTTAAAATTTATTTTATTTTTATATGGCATGAGGAAGGGAACCAACTTCATTCTTTTGCAAGTGGATATGAATTTTTCACAGCACTATTTGTTGAAGAGACTATCCTACCCAATTGAATAGTCTTAGTATCATTGAAAAAAGTAAATTTAACCACAGAAGTATTGCATAGTTTTTGACTCACAATACTCTTCTATTGGCTACAACTTTATCCTTACTCTTCTATTGGCTACAACTTTATTCACAGTAGTGAATAAAGTAGGTATTTAGTACGTTTTGAAATCAGGAAATCTAAGTCTGACATTTTTGTTCTTCTCTTGCAAGGTTAATTGCCTATTTTGGAAACCTTGCAATTTCACATGAATTTTAGGTTTGCCTCTTCCATTCCTGCAAAAAAAAGGCTACTGGGATTTTGCTGGGGATTACACTGAATCTCTGGATCACTTTGAGGAGTACTGCCATTTTAGCAATATGATGTATTTTAGGCTATGTACAAAAATGACTTTCCACTTATTTAATCTTCTATAAAGTCTGTGAGTAACGCTTTGTGGTTTTCAATGTGAAAGTCTTTCAGTGTTGAAACTCTTATTCTTAGGCATTTTATTATTATTATTATGCAATTGTAAATAAAAACAATTAATTCCATTTTCAGATTGTTTATTGCTAGCATATAGAATACAACAGAGTGTTGAATGTTGATCTTGTATCCACAATTTTGCTGAAATTATTAGTATTGATAATGTGTGTGTGTACGTGAGTGTATTGTTTAGGAATTTTTTACATATAATATCAAGGCATCTTTGAATTAAGATACCTTTACTTCTTTTCCAATTCGAATGTGTTTCTTTCTTTCTTTCTTTCTTTCTTTTTTTTTTTTTTAAGACCACCTTATTGTTCTGGCTTGAAAATCCAATATAATGTTGAATAAAAGTGATGAAAGTAGACACCCTTGGGGCATTTGGCTGGTTCCTTAGTTAAGCCTCCAGTTCTTGGTTTTGGCTCAGGTCATGATCTCATGGGTAGTGAGATTGAGCCACAGGTTGGACTCCAGGCTCAGTGGGTAGTCTGCTTAAAGATTCTCTCCTTTTGGCCCTCCCAGCTCTTTCTCTCTCTCAAATAAAATAAACCTTTAAAAAGTAGGCATTCTTGTTTTATCCAGGATCTTAGAGGGAAGGTTTTGGTGGCAATTGGCATGATGTTAGCTTTAGGTTTTTCATAAACATCCTTTATCAAATTAAAAAGATTTCTTTTTCTTACTAACTATCTAAGTGTTTTTATTAGGAAAGAGTGTTAGATTTTATGAAGTGGTTTTTTTTTTTCTGTATCAATTTTAATGACCATGACCCTCTTTATTCCATGAAAGTAGACAATTATATTGAATGAGTTTTTCATAACAAACTACCCTTTCAGTCTTAAGATTAATTTGCTGGCTCATGGTATATAATCCTTTTACTATGCTTGTAGATTTGGTTTGGTAGTATTTCATTCAGAATTTTTCCATCTACACTTAAAGAGATACATTGCTTTGTAATTTTCTTCTTTCCCTTCCTCCCTCCTTCCCTTCCCCTTCCTTCCTCCCTTCCTTCCTTCCTTCCTTCCTTCCTCCTTTCTCTCTCTCTCTATTTCTTTCTTTCCTTTCTACTTTCTCCTTTCTTTCATATTTTGACCTCAGTACCAGGGTAATGATGGTCTTTAATATGAAAGGCCTTTTAATATGCCTTGATGATGGAAGAAGTCCACTACTTTTGTGGAAGATCTTTAGGAACACTGGTATTAATGTTTCCTCAAATATTTAGTAGAATTTACCAATGAAGCCTTTTGGCCCTGGACTTTTCTTTCTTGGAAGGCTTTTAATTACTGATTCAGTCTCTTCTCTAGTTATATGTCTGTTTTGATTTTCTGTTTTTCCTTAAGTGAGTTTTGGAAGCTGGTGTTTTTTAGGAATTTATCCATATTATCTAATTTATCTATGTTATCTAATTTGTTGACCTATAATTGTTCATAGTATCCTTTTTAATTATTTTTAGTTCTGTAAGATCAGTAGTACCATCCCACTTTCATTATTGATTTAGAATCTGATTATTTTCTTTTTTTCAGTTTACTAAAATATTTGTCACTTTTTATACTTATGCTTTTCAAAGAATCAACATTTTTTGTTAAATATTATTTTGTTGAACAATAAAAATTATTTTCATATTCTCTATATCTTCACCTCTCATTGTTATTTACTTCTGTTGGTTTTAGATTTGGTTTGTTCTTTCCTTTTAAGTTCTTAAAGTGCAAAGTTTGGTGATCATTTTGAAATCTTTCTTCTGAAATTAAAAAAAAAAAATTGGTAAGATACCAGTAAAAAAGTGCAAGAAAATAACCACTTTTGATACATTTCAGTATCAGTAAACTAGATCATATCTTCTACAATAATTAGTAGGTCTTTAAATTTTTAAAAACTTCCTCAAATTTATTGACTTCTCAATATTTCTTCTTGCTTTTCATACAAAAATAAATTGTGTAAGTTCTGTGAAAACAGCAAGAAAAATTTTCTTCTTATAAAGCTCAAAAACTAGGAAGTTCTATAGAAAGAATTAATAATACTTTTTATGATGTTGAGGTGTTTAGAGGATTCAATATTTTGATTGTCATTTATATTTGTTAATTATTAATACTCCTGGGAAGTACAAATCATGATTTTGATTTGGTACCTAAGATAGCATATTGAATGGTGTAAGTGGGATTTGATTTTACATCATCAGAGGTCGCTAAAGGAGGTATTGACCATTACGAAGCAAATATCAGATTAGGCTCAGTCCAAGAATCTAACATAGAAGGGGGAGTACGCAGTGTACCCAAAACCAAAACAAGGAGAAAAAGGAGGCTAGGAATAGAGCCAAAGAGAACTCCAAATTCTTTCTTCACAGAAACAAATCTTGCTAAATCTATCACTCTAAAAAAAGGAGTTAAATAATCCATAGATGCTAGGAACACATTCAGAAAAAAACAAACACAATGTGACATTGTTCCCAAACGTATTGCTCAGTTCCTAATATTTTAAGTGGTATAAAGTAAAGCTCAGCGATGTGGATTCTTCAAGGGAAAAGTCAGTGTAAGGGCCAAATAATTATATTATTAGTAATACAAATTGTTCGTGATAATTCAGGCTGTTGTTTAAAACAATAACTTTCATGTGAAATGCTTCTAAAATACATTATTTTGCCCAAAATGTCCTAATTTTTTTGTTTTTGTTTTTTTGAAATATTGTGTTATTTTTGCATTGAGTGTGTGTGTGTGAGTGTTTCACTTTCCCTTCTATCAGGCTGTCTTCAGGAATGTTAGCTTTACCCAGCTCCTTTCAGTAACAGCTCCTTTGTGCTTTTTACCTACTCTTAATTGACTGATGTTTATACAGAGATATGAAAAAGTCACTTTTGAAAATCTGATGACTGAAAAGTAAGAGAAAATCAAAGTTATAATAAATTGAAATAAAATCTAGTAAAATTAGAAAAATACATGGCATACATGTCATTATTGAACTATAAATTAATTGGCATTAGTTAAGTTTTCTAAAAAGGCAACAACCATCCAATTTCCATCCAAGTGAAATATTACCATTTGTTCATTATTATAAACATTCTAGTTATATGTACATTGCCTCCTGCATAGGAATTTCATGACTTAAAACACTGATATTCTTAAAACTAATTTATTCTTGTAGTATTCTGGGAGGTAACTGGCATAATCACCATTGTACAAACAGAAATAAAACCAATGATATTATAGTTTTGGTGCAGACTTATAGGCACACTTTAGTTTTTCTATTCTTACCTTCTTCCTCATAAAACTTCACTACATGTTTTTCTATAACAACATCGTGCCAATTAAAAGAAGTCATCAGGGAAAGACTACTAAAGTTAGTAAGATTAAATTTTCAAGCAAAATTGATGAAGGAGTTATACAAATTCAACTACTTCAGACTTGTTTTTCTTTACTTTTCTAGTATGTATGCTTGGTTCAATCTCTGAAATAAATATGTCTTTCAGAGATTTGCAATAAAATCACATTCGATTTTAAATTCTGATATTTGGTCACCAAATTGCATATAATAGACTTAAAACTGGAAAACCTTCCAGTATTACTGAAATGAGAGTTAAGATAATTATCAAAGGTACTATTTTGAATTTAGAAGTTGTAAAAAATATATAGTTATCCCATGTTGAATGTAAAAGTAGATTTTCAAAGACAGAGTAGTTTAGAGAAATATAAAAAATAACTTCTAATTAACATTGTGGAATGATGTCTTCAGAGAACACTTTCCTGTTTCCAATTTTTCCATTCAGTTATATTTTGCTGTATCTTCTGTTAAGATCACAACTGCAAGCATTTTTTCCAGACAAACTTTTAGTTTCATTCTAGCATGCAAATTCTTTGTTAAAATTATACATCATAACATCTCCCATTGATCTTCTAATACTCAGCTACTGTGTCATTATTATACTATGAATTTATTGTTCCATTATCTCCTTGTGTGATTCAGTACAGGTATTCTTTGCATTTGCACAATTTTTCATTAAATTTAACGTCAATACTCTGGTATTTTCAGAATTTGTTTCAGTCTGTCTGTATTTCTTTGCAGATTAAGTCTTTACATAGATGAATTTTTAGTGAAGCATGAAGCACAGTCTGTTTATTTATTTATTATTTTAATCCCAGTGTACTTGACAGTGTTATATTAATTTTAAGTGTACACTATAGTGATCCAACAGTTCCATATATTACCCAGCACTCATCAAGATTAGTGTATTCTTTTTTTTTTTTTAAAGATTTTATTTATTTATTTGACAGAGAAAGATCACAAGTAGGCAGAGAGGCAGACAGAGAGAGAGAAGGGGGGAAGCAGGCTCCCTGACGAGCAGAGAGCCCGATGCAGGACTCGATCCCAGGACCTATATCACCCATCCCCCACACCCCTCCCCTCTGATAACCTCCATTTGTTCTCTGCAGTTAAGAATCCATTTTTTGGTTTATCTCTCTCTCTCTCTTTTTTAATTTGTTCATTTGTTTTGTTTCTTAAATTCCACATACAAATGAAATCATATTGTATTTGTCTTTCTCTGACTTTGCTTAACATTACACTCTCTAGATCTGTTCATGTTCTTGCAAATAGCAAGACTTCATTATTTTTTTTTTTATGTCTGAATCATATTCCATTGTACCTATATACCACATCTTCTTTATCCATTCATCTATTGATGGACACTTGGGGTGCTTCCATAGTTTGGTTATCGTAAATAATGCTTCAATAAACATAATAATTCACATAGCTATTCAAATTCATGTTTTTTGTTTTTTTAATATTCTTTGGGTAAATACCCAGTAGTGCAATTATTAAACTGTAGAGTAGTTGTTTTTAACTTTGTGAGGAACCTCCATAATGTCTTCCAAAGTGGCTGCCTCAGTTTGTATTCTTACCAACAGTGTAAGAGGAATCCTTTTTTTTCTACATCCTTATCAATACATCTCCACATCCTTATCTATACAACTATTCATTGAGATTTTAACCATTCTGAGAGGTGTGAGGTGATATTTCACTGTAGTTTTGATTCACATTTCCCTGATAATGACAATTGATGTTGAACATCTTTTCATGTGTCTGTTGGCTTTCTGGATGTCTTCCTTGGAGAGATGTTTGTTCATGTCTTCTGCCCATTTTTAATTGGATTATTTGGGTTTTTTTGCTGTTGAGTTGTGTAAGTTCTTTATATGTTTCTGATCTTAACCTTTTACCAGATATGTCACTTAGATATATCTTGTCCCGTTCAACAGGTTGTCATTTAGTTTTGTTGGTTACTTCCTTTGTTGTACAGATCTTTTTATTTTGATGTAGTCCCCAAAATTTAGTTTTGCTTGTGTTTCTCTTGTCTCAAGAGATGTATCTAGAAAGAAGTTGCTATGGCCAATGTCAGATATATTACTGTTTGTGCTCTCTTCTAGGATTTCTATAGTTTCAGGTCTCACATTTAGGTCTTTAGTGCATTTTGTGTTTATTTCTGTGTATGGTATAAGAAAGTGGTCCAGTTTCATTCTTTTGTATGTAGCTTCCCAAAACCATTTGTTGAAGAGACTGTCTTTTTCCCCATTGAATATTCTTGCTTCTTTTGTTGAAAATTAGTTAACTATATATAATGGTGAGTTTGAGGTCTGTACTTTGTTTAGACACCTAGTAAATGTATATTCAAGAATGAAATAAGGAGCAATTATCATGAGGATGTCCTGAGCTTTTTATCTAGACTTCATAAATAGTGTTTTATTTCTATTAATATGTAGAAATAAAAAATATACTTGTCATTACAAAAAATCACTATGTTCATTTACCAAAGATTGCAAACTTAAGTTTCAGTCTCCAAACTTGACCAAAGTCAAACTTTGGGTGTGTTATCTTCAGTGCATGCATGACCTTTGTTTATTTTATTTTTAATGGTTTAATCATATCATTCACATAATATTGTGCTCTTTTCATATAACTTTACTGAATAGACATTAATTCTAAATTAGGTTTTTTTTATTAATTAAATTTATTTATTTTCAGCATAACAGTATTCATTATTTTTGCACCACACCCAGTGCTCCATGCAATCTGTGCCCTCTATAATACCCACCACCTGGTACCCCAACCTCCCACCCCCCCACCACTTCATTCCCCTCAGATTGTTTTTCAGAGTCCATAGTCTCTCATGGTTCACCTCCCCTTCCAATTTCCCCCAAATCCCTTCTTCTCTCCAACTTCCCATGTCCTCCATGATATTTGTTATGCTCCACAAGTAAGTGAAACCATATGATAATTGACTCTCTGCTTGGTATTGCCAACATGCGTATTCTATTATATCATGTCTGCATCACCATTTAATATTCACTTATGTATGGGCTCTTGGGTTCTTTATACATCTTTACTGCTATACATAATAATATTATGAATATATTTATACATATAATTTTATTCACATTTATTATTATACTCTCAAGATAGTTAATTGGAAAATGAATTACTGCTAAAAGGGTAGAAATATGTGAAAGAACCTTGATTCTAATTACTAATTATTTTCTATATGCAAGTTACAGTGTTATTAACAAATTTAGTGCCAATTTCATGGAATACTTTAACATTATGTGTTCCTAATTTACTAAATGAACATGATGTATCACTGTTCTAATTTTTTTTAGTAGAAAAATAATGGGACTGCATGTTTTCTGTATTATTTTGATACATACATGCTGTATTAAAACCATAAAGAAGTTAATATAGTAATATGTACAAATCTCCTTATAGCAAATCTCCTATAAGTACTCAGCACTTTTCTTTTTAGAAGACTAGACATATTGTTGTGTAACCTCCCAGTCCATTTCTTCTAGCAATTACATATAAACGCATTAAATATAGAGTATTCTTTTAAATCTGGTATGTACTTCTTTAAACATTAACTATTTTGGAGATACCAGTAGGTCATTACTAATAACCTATCATTTTTATAGCTGTACTATGAGATTGCATTTGGCAGATGCTTCATAGTATATTTAAGTATTCCTTTATTGTTTGACATTTAAATTATTTCTAAATTTCCTATTGTAACCAGTGCTGGAGTGAATATCCTTGTGCATGCTACTTTGTGGTCACTTATGAGCATTTATTAAGAGGAGATACGGAGAGGCATCATTGCTTCATTAAAGCAGAGTCATATTTTAATTTTAAGAGGTAATATCAAATTATTCTCTAAAAAGCCCAAGGTAACTATGCTTCCACCAGTAGTATGTGAGAGAACATATTTGATCACATCCTTATCAGTGCTGGGTTTAAACACACTTTGTCACTGTAGATAATGTAGACTGCTAAAAATAAATATCACATTCTTTTTTGTTTTAACTTAATTCACCTAATTCTTTATGAAGTTTTGAAAGTTTGATGTTAAAGGGCCATTAATTCTCCCCTCATGTGAGGAATAGCTATTTGGTGACTATTTTTTCTTTTTAATATTTTGCTTTTTCTTATTTTAGTAATTTCTTATACAGTCAGAATATTGACTTTTTCTGTTATATTTACTCATTTTATAGTTTGCATTAACCATTGTTTGTTTATTTAAAAAATGTAGTCACTTTTATCAAGCTTCACTTCTAGACTTCTAGAATATGGGATCTTGCTTAAAAAAGTATCATCTTCTTCAATATTTAAATATCTGATGCTTTTAATGCTGTTATAATACTGCTGTTTAATACTGATCTGTTGTTATTATTAGTTTATCATAATTTCAACCCTTTCATCTCTCTAGATACTACTTTGTGTAAAAAATGAGTTATATATACATTTTTCTGACACAGCTGATTATCTCAAAGTATTATATAGCTTATATTTTCTCTACAGATTTCAATAACAATCTTTATTATATTTTTAACTTTCACATATCATATGAGTCTGCTTCTGAAATTTTTATTCTATTCCACCAATATTTTTATGTACTGCTGAAACACCACTGGATCAAGGCCAGTATCGAAATGTGTATTTTGTTTTATTTTACTTTTTGAGATGTGTATTTTAAAAATAAGAGGAATGTACTAGCCACTGCAATGAAAAATATGAAGACAAGTAGGTTAGAAATTGCAAAAGGGAGGTAAATTATTCATCTCTAAAAATGCTATAATTGAATATAAGTAACACTAGAATACCAGCTAAAAACCTATTAGGAAAATGGAATAATCCAAATGTTAAGGGGCACAAAAACAAGATTCAGATATTAATAACTTTATAAATAAAAACACACAGAAGATATAATGGAAAAAAGAATCCATTAATATTAACAAGCAAAAGGTAAAATATCTATGAATATATCTAAGAACAAATCAATTTTTCTTGGTAAAGCAATTTGATTATAAGAATCAAATAAGTAAAAATATATATCATATTATTTTTAAAATATTATAACCTGGTTAGTATGTAAATGTAATAAACCCTCTCAAATATATCAGCATTTCAAAATTAGATAAGCTGATTCTAAAATGTGAGATAAAAGTACTAATCATGTTCTAACTTGATAAACTGATTGAAAAGTTTATGGAACATCACACAAACTCAACAATAGCCAATAAATTTTGAGGAAAAAAATTGTTAGGTTCATTCTCCTGGATATTTATACATATTATATAGGTTCAATGAATAAGATAGTGCAACATGTATCTGTGATGAAAGAAATAGAACAACAGACATAGACTAAATTCCAAGTGACATTCCAAGTTAGTAGAAAGTGATGCACTATCCAATAAAATAGGAGATAAAAGATATCTATCTTAAGAATAATTTTTAAAAAGGGGGGGTGACCTGGGTGTCTTAGTCGGTCAAGCGTCTACCATGAGCTCAGGTCATGATCCCAGGGTCCTGGGATGGAGCCTCAAATCTGGCTCTTGGCTCAGCGGGAACCTGCTTCTCCCTCTCCTTCTATCCCTCCCCCTATTGTGCTCTCTTGCCTGCTCTCTCTCTCTCAAATAAATAAATAAAATAATTTTTAAAAATAGTTAAAAAAATAAACAGTTGAACCATTACCTTATATGATAGATTGTTATACTAATGAGTGTCAATGTCTGTGGGTAGTTCCCTTGCACTCTGACCATGGGCATGTGATTTCTTTATGTCCATGCAACATAAGCAAACATGAATCAAGCAGAGACTTGACAAAAGCTTTCCCTATTAGAACTTGGCAGTCACCTATAAAAGAAATCTTGTGAGCATCCCTGAGGAGAGAAAACCACATGGAGAGAGGAAGGCTCACCCATCCCAGGCTTCCTTGTTGACTTCAGCCACCAACCAAGCCCCAGTTTAATGAGGCCACATGAGTACACATATTAAGGAAGCTGATTAAGTAAAATATGGCAGATCATACAATTGATTTCTGATGAATGACTATAAGTAGTACAGTAAAAATGCACAGAGCAACATGAATATATCTTTTAAAAATGTAGTGTGAAAGAAAAAAAAGACACAATATGAGATACATATCATATATACTGTCATTTGTATAAAGGAAAAATGCAAACAAGCAAACAGAAATCCTCCCCCTTCACTTACTCTTGCATACCTGAGAACACACACAAATTAATAAAAGTAAAAAAAAAAAATTACTAAATCCAGATGTTTTTAAAGATATATTACAAACCCTTACTCTGTTAAGTAACAATTACTCAAGCAACTTTGCTCTTACCTGAAAAAAAAAAAATGCAGAAGCAATGGGAAAATAATAAAACAATCACTGGTATTAATCATGTGCATAACTTTTACCACATGATTTCTAACTTAGTTTTGCTAATTTAACAAAATACCACAGACTGGGTGGTTTAAACAACAGAAGTTTCTTTCTCACAGCTTTAGGGGCTGGGATGTCAGGAATCAGAGTGCCAACATGTTTGGATTCTGGTGAGAGTCCTCTTCCTGGATTAAGGCAGCCTGATTGCTGCCTTAAGCTGTGTCTCTCATGGCAGAGAGAGAGAAAGAGAGAGAGAGAGATCATATCTTCATGTCTCTTCTATCAAGGGCACCAGTTCCATTGAGAAGGGCTCTACCCTCATGACTTAATTCCCTCCCCAAATTTCCACCTCCAAATAACATCACTTTGGGAATTAGACCTTCAACATAAGAATTTGAGGTGTGGGGGAGACATAATTCATAGATTCCCACCCCACCCCATAGATTCTCACTCCTAATCACTCAAAATTCATATCTTTCTCACATGAAAAAAAATACATTTATTTTTATTTTTTTTATTTAAAAAATTTTTTTAAAGATTTTATTTATTTATCAGAGAGAGATGGGGGGAGAGATAAAGCACAGGCAGACAGAATGTCAGGCAGAGGCAGAGGGAGAAGCAGGCTCCCTGCCGAGCAAGGAGCCCGATGTGGGACTCGATCTCAGGAGGCTGGGATCATGACCTGAGCCAAAGGCAGCTGCTTAACCAACTGAGCCACCCAGGCGTCCCAATACATTTATTTTATCCTAGAGTCCCAAAGGTCTTTTTTTTTTTTAAGATTTTTTTTTTTTCTTATTTATTTGACAGAGATCACAAGTAGGCAGGGAAGCAGACAGAGAGAGAGGAAGAAGCAGGCTCCCTGCTGAGCAGAGAGCCTGATGTGGGGCTCAATCCCAAGACACCGGGATCTTGACCTGAGCCAGGCACCCCCAGGAGGTCTTAACTAGTTCCAGCATCAATTCTAAAGTTGAACATCCAAAATCTTATCTAAATGTCATCTAAAGTGGATATGGGAAAGACTCAGGTCTGATTCACACTGAGGCAAAATTCCTTTCTAGCTGTGATCCTATGAAATCAAATAGATTATGTGCTTCCAAAATAAAATGGTGGGGCAGGCAGAAGATAGACATCCTACTCCAAAAGGGAGCAGTAGGAGAGGAAAAAGTAATTATAAGTCCGAAATAAGTCTAAAATCTGGCAAAGCAACCTCGATGAGATTTTAAGGCTTGAGAATAATTCTCTGACTTGATGTTCTGATTTCCAGCCCCACTGCAGTTGTGGTCTTGCCCCTACAGCTCTGCATGGTGATGGTTTTATTTCCAAGGCTCTGGGTGATGTCTTGGCCCTTTTCAAACTGAGACAGCAGCCCTAATAATCACTGAATCACCTTAGAATCATGTTTCCTTTATCTTGAAGAAGAATGCACATTCGTATAGATATAGAGCTGTGTGGTCTTGTCCTATAAAATTCAAGAAGTCCAGCAGACTTCCCTCAGTCCATTCTGTTTCTGTCTCCTCCAATTCAAACTGGCAGTCCCCCTGCTGGGTGGCTGATTAGTTCTGTGGTTCACAACATGCTAATATCCTTATCAAACGGCTGGTCTTCTACACTGGTAATGTTCTTTTCTGAGTATGCATCCCCTCCCTTCTTTTATTGGTATTATAGACAGGCTAAGATCTCTCCAAATCTTTATGTTCTGGTTCCTTTTGCGTAACAATTCCTCCTTCTATCTATTTCTTTCTGCTTCCATTTTACTAAAAGCAATCAGGAAGAACCAAATCACTTCATCGACCCTTTCCTTTTAAATCTCAGCTAAACATCCAATTTCATCATTCTCACGTTCTACTTTCCACAAAACACCAGAAATAACACAGTTTAACTAAATCCTCTGTTGCTTTATAGTAAGGATATGTCTTTCCTCCAGTTTCTAATAACATATCCCCCATTGACATCTAAGACCTCATCAGAATGCCCTTTACCAGCCACATTTCTACAATCTGTTTATGATTATTTATGTACTCTCTAAGAAGATAAAGACTTCCTCTCCAGCTCTCTCCTTTCATTTCTGAGCTCTCACCAAGATCACTTTTAGTGACCCCAGCCCAATAATATTGAGTTTTTCTAACATGCACCTCAAAACGCCTCCAGCCCTTATGCCTTATCTGGATCCAAAGCCTCCTCCACACTTTCAGAAACCTGTTGTAACAGCAACTCATTTCTGGTACCAATGATGTTTTAGTCAGTTCAGGCTGCTTTAACAAAATATCACAGACAGGATGGCTTAAACAACAGAAATGTGTTTATTACAGTTCTGGAGGCTAGGAAGTCAGAGATCAGGATGTCAAACTGTTT
Organism: Mustela nigripes; assembly: GCF_022355385.1. Lineage (NCBI taxonomy): Eukaryota > Metazoa > Chordata > Mammalia > Carnivora > Mustelidae > Mustela > Mustela nigripes. The sequence goes on from NC_081557.1 coordinate 140,192,990, forward strand.
AGATTGTGGAGAGACCCTTCCTTCTAGTTTGCAGAATGCCATCATCTTACTCTGTCCTCACATGGCAGAGAGAGAGAGAGAGAGAGATCATCTCTCTTATGTCTCTTCTTTTAAGGACACTAATCTAATCCATGAAGGCTCACCTCCATAACCTAATTTCTTTCCAAAGGCCCCACCTCCAAATGCCATTACAGTGGGATTTGAACTTCAACATATGAATCTGTTGGGGGCTTGAGGGGGTGGGGATACAAACATTTAGTACATAGCAATTATTAAAAACATTTTACCAGTAACTAAAGGTAAGAGACATTTTCTGAAACTTTATAGGAAGTAAGAAAATGCTATCATTTTAGGGGGGAAAATAAATCAAGAATGCTTTCTTGCAGCTTGGAAAGTTACACAATTTTCCTTTATCCATTGTCACGTGATCCCATTTAGGAACTAAACATATATGCCACAATCATCACTCCATATAACTCTGTATCTTCACTGGAATTGAGTTTTTCAAGACTTTTTGGCCAAGGAAATCTGTGGTTGCTATTTTGCATTTCTATTCCCACCCTTCTCCACCTTGCTTTCTCTCCCAGAAGGCTGGCTAATAGGGTTTCTGGTTGGTTGGGCCAATGAAAAGCCTGACTGGAGATTGCACAAAGAAGGAACATGAGACCAGAGTGTAGAATACCCCCTACCTTCTTACTCTCTATCCCCTCACTCCCCACCATGTGTGCTGTTTTGTAGGTGACCAGCTGTTTCTTTAGATCACAGGTAACAAAACACCACAAGACACATCTCTCCACATAACTCCCTCTTACCCAGATAGAGCAATGACAACAGCTTCATTGTGACTCTCCACATATTATTGCACTATCCCTTGTGACCAGTTTCTATTTCACTGTAAACAGTCTCTTTATCATACCCTCCTTGATTTATTCTAATTGAAATTTATTCCTTTCCTTCTGGGATCCAGACTAATATAAACTCTCTCTTCAGTTAAAGCGTAGCTTAACTGAAATGTAAATTAGTAGCTGAAACAGAGATGTAGCTACACCCATCCTTCGTCTCATCTTTGAAGAGGCTCCCTAAACACCTTTTGAAAGTCAGGGCATCCAATTATAAGCACTCCTCTGCTTGACTATAATTACCTTAAGGATAGGAGCCATGTATTTCCTTCCCATTTCCTTCATAAGGTTTTACAAAGTGTGTTGAACATAGCAGCTTGTGAATAATACTGAATTGGGTCACGTGGTATCTGGAACCCAACTCATGACAGACCTAGTTCTTTACTGAATTTTTTTTTCACCCATCATTTCTGTTTGCCAGGTATGCAATGGCCACTTTGGTAGGTTTTTGGTTTTTTGTTTGTTTTGTTTTTGTTTTTGTTTTCACAGATTTTGCTCTTGCCTTTGTTTTACCTTCCTTTTGTATTTCCACCTCTGCACTCACAAATTATTTCCCATTCTTCTATTTACTTCTACAATGTCATCCCTGTTCCATTGCCAATTCCTGCATAAAACATGCCCGGATTAGAAAAATGGGTACAATCCATGAGGCTCCTATTTTCAGATTTTCATGTGCTTTTCCAAAACCAGGTCAGGAGAGCAAGCAATCTTATAAAATGCTATCTGAAAACATAGTTGTCAGT
>NC_081557.1:140194641-140235521 GCF_022355385.1 Mustela nigripes
TTTCTTTCTTTCTTTCTTTCTTTCTTTCTTTCTTTCTTTCTTTCTTTCTTTCTTTCTTTTCTTTTCTTTTCTTTTCTTTCCCCCTAAGCTCTTAAGTTCTTCAGAAAGAGGTGGAAGACTTCGGTTGTTGAAATATGGTCTGTAGTATATACGGTGTGCACGGAATTCTTAATAAATATATTTTTAAAATTTTTTAATGTCCTGGCCACTAGAAGTGATATACCTTTAGGTACTGTATTAATTCTGTTGAGCCATTACACATCCTGGATATACTATAATTAAATTATGCATTTATGTTTCAATTTGGCCTACAGATCCAAACAATATGATACCAGAGAAGGAGGAAAATAGGCAATTTAGTATTCAGAAACACAGTCTACTTTTTAAAGAAAAGATTTCTAAAACTGAAAGTAGGGAAAGTAACGTTAAAATCTTTAACATAGAATTTCTATAATATACTTATTAAAGGCAGGTAGGAGGCATCCTGTGGCTTATTTTAGCTTTTCAACCTATGTTTTGAGAACAGAGATCTTCAAAGTAGTATGATCTCTCAAATACATCTAAGCATTAGGTCCTTTCAGAAACTGTCCTTGCTCTGGTTGTAAATCTTCAGTAAATGTGTCAATTCTATTTCTCTGTGCCTCCCATCTCCCGAATATGAATGTAACCACTGTTTATGAACAGGTATGTTTTACTGAGCTATTTATGTGAAGTTCAGATAAAAACTAAATCCTCTGGTACTTGTGTGGGAACAGCATTCAATCTTTTCTTACAAGGGTCAGTCTGGGATAATAGAAAACAACTAAATATAAAGGAATTCATAAACTAGTGAATGATGGCTCATGTCAGATTTATGCTTTGCATCCATGAAAACTCTCTTTCAGCTGTAACATAATGGAAGATGTCATTTCAACAGCACATTGCATGTGTGAGTTTATATTTTAATTATGTGGAGAAGAGGCTATAATTTCAGTTTCTTTTCTCTTAAATATCTCTTACCTTCCAATTGGAAAAACGTGCTAACTATAATCCAGTTAGAAAAACAGGGTCTTAATAATCTTGCTCATTATTCTTATGAAATACTAAGTACTAGATCATAAGTTTTAGATGTAGATTTTCACAAGTAAAATCCTATCACAAGTAATTCCTAGGCCTGTTGAAGTATTCTGTCCTGGAATTTCATATTTTCTACTATTAAGATGTCAGAAAAGTTTTGGACAATGCTTTTGTTTGAGGTGTGGATTGCAGCAGTGTTTTTTTATTACAGGATAGAGTGTCTGAGTAATCCCATGTTCAGACACCTTCAATATATAGGGACATAGCTCAGTGGTAGAGCATTTGATGGCACGTACACCCAGTCTTGCATTTACCACTTCCCATTTGTGTCCACTGATATACATAGAAGTGCTTGTTTTAAAATGTAAGGAGGTTTAGAAGATGGGGTATGAGGAAAGAGGTCATGTACGGATGTTCAGGAACACTTCTCAGCTGGTAGTATGGGGGTTGATCTCAGTGGGTAAATAGTGAAAGTCGGCAGTAAAGAGAGTTGTTCAGGTGAGACTCTATGAGGACTCTGGGGAAAGACAACACTATATTAAGACTCAAGAGATTAAAAAAAAATTGTTATTGCGCAAATGTTATGAGATTCTTTCACACCAAACTTTGGAGTATTAACACTGTTGGCACTGATCATGGCAAATTAATACAGGTTATTAATTGCCATTATGGGATTCTTTCAGTAGCATCTGCGAAAGCAGAATCAGGGTAGAATAACATGGTAGATGCTATGGAGTGACAATAACTGGGAAATTGCTCTGAAAGTTTCTCTGTGACCAGACCCATTCAGGAACTGAGTAAGAGATATGGGGAAATCAGTCATTAATCAGATTCAAGGAGTGCACGTGGTCTTGTGGGATGTGGTCTTCGAGGAGCTCTTTAATAGACTCCATAGTATTTCAGTCATGCTTCTCTCTAAATACCTGTTCTTTTCCCCTCTCTGCCAAATAACTTCTTTTACAAATCTCTTGAATTGCCATGATATACTCTGATTGCAATTCTCCATGTCGTTAGATATCCATGTCTGTCTCAAAATTTCCTCTTACTCTAAGTGAAAATTCTTGAGCAAGACAGGTATCTATTTCAAATTCCATTCTCTGTGCCGAGGTCAAAATCACCCAGCACACCATGCTCACTGCTTCATGCCCTCAGTGAGAACTGATGCAGCACCTCTAAAGAAGATGGAGTGAGCTAGACTGCCTTCCTTCTTAAAAATGTGAGAGATTTGTAATTGGGTAAAGGGTGTACTAGCCATAGAACCTGTTGTCAGTAGTGAGAGCAAGAATAAAAATGTGGATTTCTATTACAAGTGTGATATCTGCTGAATTTGCAAGGAGAAAAATCCTGCCACATTGGAGTAGCACAATGTGCTTATTTAAAGAAAAAAAAAAAAAAACTGGGAATACTGGCTATACAGAAAAACTGATAATTTGTTTCTGTTCTTCCCATTTATGAATTGTAATAATCTGTAGTCCCATAGGAAATATCATATTGGGTTCATAAGGGGAAAATTATGTTACTTAATGTATAAAGCATAGGCAAGTTCTGTTTATTGATAATGTACGGTTTGCCTGGTAACACACATTTAACTTCTATACTTCAAGCAAGGTAATACTTTTGTGCTTTTTTTTTCTAACGAAGGAATTTAAACTCAGGGAGTTCAAGGACTTTACATAAGGTCAGCTACCTATTATATCGAAAAACTGGAACACGAAACTAAATCACCCTGGGTTGAAAATTTTTATTGCTTCCAAAATAAGAAGTTCCCTTGTATGATTCACTTCAGGACCTTGCCTTAAAGTACAAAAGCAGTAATTAAATTGAACTTTTTAAAATCTTTATAATAAATTAGATTGATTACACTTCAGAAAAATAAAATAATTTGTAAATGAAAAACATTGCCCTGATTCTCCTCAAGTTCAGCAAAAAATCCACACAATGCCGTTACCGAGGGGGTCACACTTTCCTAGCTTTATCCATTTCCTAGTAAAAGCAGTCATTCCAAGAGTAAGTTTTAACTCTCATTTCTTACAGTCTGCAACTTCCTATACATATTCTGGCAAATATTAGACAAACTATATTAGGCTTAGTCTGGGGCAGGATTTTATTATACTAAGCAGGCATGGAAGTTGAGAACCTCGTAAATATTAATCATAGACTAATGAACAGTGGGAGATTTTTGAATATCAATCTGTACTAGGGGGAAATTTTGAATTAGAGACATCACTTCCTACCCAATAAATCAGTAGTGAAAAATTGAAGGCATTCTCGTGCATCTGCTTATGTAGCTAGATTTCTAGTCCTAAAGGAACATGCATCATGGACGCCAAAATAGATGTGATTTTATCGCCCCACATGGAGGTTTTGCATTTTTAACTGGACCTTCTCTTAAAATTTTAATTACCTTCAAAAGAAGCTGGGTTGTATCACAGAAAACTTGAGTGCATTCTTCAGTATTAGAGTTAAAATAGTTCAAGAGTAGTTAAAGCTTGTCACATTCTTCTTCATTAGCATTCACAAACCATTGCCCAAAGGGACTGAAAGACTCAAGGTTAAAAGAGGAGCTGAAATGCCAAAACTTGATTGGCTTGTTGCTTTTATTAAATGCGCATATTACTTCTTTTGTCTCTGGGAACAGGTACAATGCATAACATAAAAGAAAGACAGTATTTTCCATCATTTTTCAAAATCTCATAAATCATACAGATACAATCATATACATACTTCTGTATCCTTAATGATTGTCCATTAATGGAAAAATATCCCTTTACAGTAATCAGAGTTAATTATTTATTAAGACAAGTATGAGAATGGATAGTGATATCTAGGATTTTATGATATTTTTTTTTTTTTTTCTCAATGAAATGGGGCTTTATTTTAATTTCTTTTTTTTTTTTTTTCCCAATTAGATAAACATATATTTTTATCCCCAGGGGTACAGGTCTGTGAATCACCAGGTTTACACACTTCACAGCACTCACCAAATCACATTCCCTCCCCAATGTCCATAATCCCACCCCCTTCTCCCAAACCCCCTCCCCCCGGCAACCCTCAGTTTGTTTTGTGAGATTAAGAGTCACTTATGGGGATTTTATGATATTTTTGAGGTTGACAAAAAATCATGGGACGCAGTTTTTGGTTTGAGGGTTTTGTTTTTGTTTTTGTTTTTGTTTTATTCTCTAATATTCAGGTAGTATTTAAAACCTGTGCTAAGCATTAATATTTTAATAGAAACATGTGGAAGTGATTTTTAATAGTACAAATTCTTCTTCATACCATTATAATCAAATGAAAATGTTATCCTAAATAGGTATGATGGGAGTTGTGACACAAACACAGTTATTAAGGACACAGGAAAAGAGAAAGATCGAGGAAATGAGCCAGAAATGGTGAATGTCATTCTGAAATACACCAGAAATATTATTTTCAAAGTGATTACTTTATTCCATCTCCTGTAAATAGAAAAAGCAATAATCACTAAGTTAAATGATAGTATAGTAAGATGCTATAATTAAACATTGATCACTAAGTTTTCTGTTTTTATTACTAAAATTCCCAGAGTCATTGAGAGCAGGGAGAGTTACGTTGATCTGATATATTCCCAGTGCCTCATATTCAGTAGTTGTTCGATAAAAATTTTTAAAAAAAATTTAAAGGAGTAAGTGTACATGGTAGTTTTTCTTTTGTATGGATGTTGTAATCTCTCTAAAGACAACAAATAGTTTTTTCACAAATGTTTAAATTAGCTAAAATTGTAATATGGAGTTTCCCAACTATATGTAATATAATAACATAGAAGTGGTTACATCTTTACATCTATTTCAGTAAAATTTCTACGGATGCACTTGTCGCCTTCCACAATTACAGCACAAAGACTGATTTTTTGAGAACATTCATCTTATCCTTTCTATAATATTGAAGATGCGTTTATTTGAGGGGCTTGCCATATGCTTATATTTGAAATTTTAAGGAGTTGTTACCCTGAGTTCATTATATTTATGTATTATGTGTAGAAGTGGTTATTTTTACATAAATAAAATTTTGTGTGAGGATTAGCATATCAAAAATGAATTGCACAGGTGAAAATAATTACCTTTAGAGTTTCTGTTTTACTGTGCCACAAGTCATCTTATGTTTAATTTTTTTTTCATTTATGAGCACATTCATTATAACAATAAACCCCCCCCCCCATTTTTTTATGGAGTCTTTAAAAATACTAGTATGTGTTTTCATCGATATTATTAAGGGAAACAAAAGTAAGTGTCCTTCAAAATTTTATTGGCCAGTATCCATTTTGGATATAATTTTCTATACTACTTTCCATCTCATTTTATCTTATTTAACTTTTTTTTTTCTAAGAACCCACTGGTGTTATAGGTCATAGTTACAAAATATATTTATATTTGTCACAAGGACTTAAAATAATTTGCAGCTAGAATTCAGGACAAATGCTTTGAAAAGCACAGAAATAATTAAAGAGACTATCAAAACAAATAAGAAATATTTATTTTTAAGTAACTTTAACAGAAAAAGCATAAATCTTTAAGGTTCATTGTTGTTCAATATATGATAACAAATATAATGCAGGTATATTACTAAAAATGATAATATAAGTATAACAAGGTTGAAAAATGTAACCTGTATTTAAAACTTAAGAGTGTTAAAATCATAAAAGTAGTTAATCAAGGCAATCTTAAAATCTAACAAATAGAAGTTTAATAGTTCTATACCAAAAACAACAACAACAACAAAAACAAAACAAAAAACCCTCAGAAAATGAGAAAGATGTGGATAATTGTCTAAGTAATAATGAGTGTCAGACTTTTCAGATGGTCTTTGGACAAAATAAGAGGTAAATGAAGCGAGTATAATAGATATATATTCAAGTCTTTTATTGTTGACTTTAATAGCAGTAAACCAGTCTTATTCAATATCAGAAGGATTAGAGACTCACAAAATAATGTTTACCTTTTTATGTATGGTAAAAGTAAAATCTGTTGTTCCAATTAACTTGATATATTGCTTTTAATTATTTTGTTTTCTACACCATGAGTTACAATTGTTTGGCTATAATGAAAAAATGACCTAGAGAAAGGAGGTGAAAGGAACACAATTTAAAGTTTAATTCTAACACGATGGTGACACAAATTGCTGCATAGCCTGACAATTAATGCCTAGACTAGTGATGACCCTTTCTACCTGCCCACATTGCATATTTATACGGGAACCACTCTGTAGTTTTCTGTCTAACTTTGGTTTTCGTCTTTTCAGGTTTGGATTTATTCTTCATAAAGATGAAGCTGCACTACAAAAAATTGATCTTGAAACCATGTCATACATCAAGACAATTAACTTGATGGACTATAAGTGCATTCCTCAGTCATTGGCGTATACACATTTGGGAGGATACTACTTTATTGGCTGCAAACCTGACAGCACTGGGGCAATACCACCACAGCTTATGGTGGATGGTGTAACCGACTCAGTCATTGGATTCAATAGTGATGTGACAGGCACTCCCTATGTCTCTCCAGATGGGCACTATCTTGTCAGCATTAATGATGTGAAAGGTCTTGTAAGGGTCCAGTACATTACCATCAGAGGAGAAATACAAGAGGCTTTTGATATTCACACAAATCTGCACATATCTGATCTGGCATTTCAGCCATCCTTTACTGAAGCCCACCAATACAACATTTATGGTAGTTCAAGCACACAGACTGATGTGCTCTTTGTTGAGCTCTCCTCTGGGAAGGTTAAGATGATAAAGAGTCTTAAGGAACCACTCAAGGCAGAAGAATGGCCTTGGAACCAGAAGAACAGGCAAATCCAGGACAGTGGCTTATTTGGTCAATACCTGATGACACCTTCCAAGGACTCTCTTTTTATACTAGATGGACGACTCAATAAGTTAAACTGTGAGATTACTGAAGTTGAGAAAGGAAATACAGTCATTTGGGTTGGAGATGCCTAGGAGCCCTGTTAGATAACTATTGAATAAAGAGTTTTCCAGTGCATTGCACTTAATCCATTGTTTAAATTTATAGCTTAACTTTACAAGATGATACCCTAGTCAAGCATAAGTTACTTGGTTGGCCAAATAAAATAGATTTTTTTTTTTTTTTTGCAAAGATACACACAATTAGTACTATTGGTTGATTAGAAATACTTAAAACACATTAAGAACTACATTAATCACAGGAATCAAATCTACAATAACATTTTAAGCTAATAAAATAGAAATTTAAATACATAAAAATAACTGCAGGGAATTTCAGATGACTTTAAGCACTATTTCATTTTGGGGGTGGCTTATCTCTTATTCTTTCCTTTGTCTTTTGGTATGCTTAAAACTAGAAATAAAAAGGTATTGTGGAACCTTAAAATTCTTCAAAATATTCTGTCCCATCCACTGTTTATAATCTTTTGTGCCTTGAAGGGAATGTCACAAGAGGAAAAGATAGGTTAAATGCTGCATTCCGAACACCCCCATAACTATAAATCTTTTGTCATTAAAAGAGAAAAGTTTAACATTTATTGCACTAAATCCTGTCTTTGACACTATTTTAAACCTCAGCAAAATATCATTTGAAGGCATAAGTTGGCCTTAGGTTGTATACAGGTAACAAACTCTATTTGATACTTAACTGTATGGTCTGCAGCATGCTATGGAAAATGGGGAGGAAGGGAGGAAAATTAATTCTGGAAAAATGTTTGCAATGTATTCTCTACTCATTTTGCTTTTAATCATTGGAGTACACTGTATTTTAATGCAAGTTTGTCTCAGATGTCAACTGCTTACAAATGTTTATTATTAGCAGAATATGTTTCTTTCTTTTAGTCTAGTCCAGTGTTGAAACAGCAGGAACTTTCAGTTTTAAAAAAGAAGTATCATTTGTGTCTGCTGAAAGTAAACCACATATAGGGAAATTAACACCAGGGAGAAAATACTAGCTAGAGAATTGATAAGTATTAGTGGTTTAGGAGAATTAGTAGTGGAAATTGAGAGTAAGGGATAACTCCACAGTGGTGAGTAAAGAGATAATTTACTCTTGCATTGGCAATTTAAACATAACACATGGGGCACCTGGGTGGCTCAGTGGGTTAAAGCCTCTGCCTTCGGCTCGGGTCATGATCCCAGGGTCCTGGGATCGAGCCCCGCATCGGGCTCTTTGCTCAGCAGGGAGCCTGCTTCCTCCCCTCTCTCTCTGTCTGCCTCTCTGCCCACTTGTAATCTCTGTCTGTCAAATAAAATAAATAAAATCTTTAAAAAAAAAAAAAAAAAAAAAAACCATAACACATGAAGGAACTTCATTTCTTAAGAATCTTCCTAAATGAGTTCTGCTCAACTCCTGAATAATCCTTAAATGACCTCTCATTAACTGCGCATATAGATTAAAACCTAACTAATTCTCTTATTTGAGACACTATATAGAAATAAAAATGATTGCTTCTTCTTCTTCTTCTTCTTCTTTTTTGAAGGGCAAATAAAAGGCTAGCAGAACTGAATTAAAACTAGAGAGTTGGTTTATTGAAATAAGCAGATAATTATCTTGGCTTAAAGTAATAGCTTACATGTTTGGAGAATCTTTTTACTTTTTTTTTTTTTAATTGTTGCTAAAAATGCTAATGGGTTGTTGAAATGACCTCCGTTTACTGAAGGTAATCCAATAAGGTCTTTTTTAAATACAAATTTTACTCAAATTTAAATTGTATAAAACTGCTTAGAAACCTGAAATTTTATAGTGTGTGTAATATCTTATGTATATATAGCATCCTGAGCTGTGTGATACAGTAGATTTCTTCTTAGCTTAAGAAAACATTATAAGAGGTAGATTTAATAAACTACCAGCTTATGTTTCTACTTACCTGCTTTCCTTTTTAGCAATTTTCTCCCTTGTGAACATGAACCATATAAAGTGTCTAATGATTTAATATAAGTCCATCTCATACATTCTTCTTTGGTAGCTTATACCATGTGGATGCTCTGTCTGTAGACATTGCTTGATAAAAAGAGAATAAACCTCTTAAATTTTAACCCTTGAGAGTCCAATGTTTTAATGTGCATATCGATATTTTGTTTTGTTTCCCAGTGCTTCCAACATAGTCTGATGTTCTGCATTATTTTTAAAGTTGATTTGATGGGGTAGAGGGCAAGTAAAGTGAGATCAATCAAGGAAAGGCGTTTGTTTTGTCTTTTTATATAAAATATAAATTGTGTTGCAAATAATGATCTCATCAAAAATGTAAGTATGTGTAAAAACTGAAGAAAAAAACAGGATAGGGGCATCTGGTTGGCTCAGTTGGTTGAGGATCTGACCAGCTCAGGTCATGATCTCAGGGCCCTGGGTTTGAGCCCAGCATAGGGCTCCATATCCACGGGGAGTCTTCTCTCTCTCTCCCTCTGCCCCTTTCTTTTCCTCTCCCTTACTTGTACTCTTTCTTTCTCTCTCTCTGTCTTAAATAAATAAAATCTTAAAAAAAAAAAAAAAGGAAAAACCAGGATAAAATTATGAGGTGACTGCAAACAAACAAACAAAAACAAAACTCTAACATCAAATAGTAGATTTGTAATAAGCAGGGGCAAAGTGAAGCAATAGCGATTCAGGGCATGGGAATGAGAAAGGTGGGAAATCGAGAATGAAAATAGATGTGAGAGTCCTTGAGGGAGAACTTCGACCTTGACCAAGAAGAAATAAAAGTTTTATGTAAAGGAGGTGATATAGATAAGGCAAGAAAATAGGTTACGATATGATTATGGAGGGAAGGAGGTGAAGAATGCAAAAAGTAAATAAATAAATAGATAGATAGATAGATAGATAGATAGATAGATAGAAAAAGGATTTGGATATAATCGAGGTAATAAGGACTCAGTGATTTTTAAAAAGAGAAATGGCAGTGGAAACAACACTTTTAAAGTGCATTATTTTGAAATAGAATGAAGATTTGAAGAAAAGGGAAATTGGGGGCAGAGCCACTGCAACAAGGTGGGTTTATGGTTTTTAATACAATTAAATTGAAAGTATATATTATGAACCAAGGCATATTAAGGAACCAGACATGAAATGCAACTGAATAAGTATTAGACATAATAAAAAGAGACAAACATGAGCAGTCTCATATATGACATCATTGATAAACACAGGAAAGAGAAACAGATTGGGGTCAGAGAATAAGGATTTTAGATAATATTTTAAGTGAAAATATTAGACAATGGAATATATTCCCAAAGAAGTGCCATCACGCATAACAAACCAACTGTATTGTCTAATTATATCTATGAAAAGTTGAAACACTTTAAAAAATGCAATGTAGATCTTATCACCTTTCAGATCCTCACCCAAAAATTCTTCACAGGGTTTTCTTTTGAGAAAGAAGTTAGTTTGCCTGGATTTTACATTTGTTAGTGAAGATTTTCTAGGATGAAACAGTATGTTTAGTCATATCTGACAATTTATCATATTATGTAAATTTTAAAGTGAGAAAAATTTTAAGAATACTGCTATGATCGAAATCAATACAAGATGAAAATGGACGACCCAACATTACAACCTTAAAAAGTCACCAGGGTTACTTCTAATATCACTTGTTCATATATCTACCATTTATGTGTTCCTGTATGAATGGAAATAGAGAACAAAAGCAGCACCTTATCAAAAGCCTATCTTTACTTTCTTTCCAAAAACACACTAATATCATTTACCTCTCCTGGGAAATTTCATAATGGAAATGTATTCTGAAAGTCATTCTATAAAAGTTCTTGTCTGTATTCTTAAGTTGTGGTAACTTTTCCCATCTTCACAGAATACTAAATCTTAACCAGACCATATGAGCATATTCTTTATTTGTTTGTTTGCATTTAATAAATTACCTAGTCCTATTAGTAATTGGAAAAACACTTAGCCTTTTAGTAATATTCATCAGCAAAATATACGTGTCCCTGTGGTATTTAATGAGTACACTATAGCTATTTTACAGTGATTTACAGCTACACTTGATGAATTAGAAAAGTTTTAATTGTTCTTTTTTACTTGAGTTTAGTAATGATAAAATTCTCAATGTTTGGAGATTCATGTTTAGGTACATAATTAAATTTTGTACGTAGTATCATTTGGCTGAAATTGAGAAAGGACGTACTAAAACACAAAATATATTCTGTTTTAGTGTTTGATTAATGTTTTGAAGACTGTCTGCAAATACACATTTAACCACTTAGAATCCAGATTGTTTTAGTGTCAAAAGAATATACTATTACTTCCATTAAAAATGTCTGTTGTTCATGTGTATACCTACTACATAATGGTGCAATTTTTATACTTCCATTTTTCATTTCCAAAGAAAATCACAATGTTCTTTTAAACCTGGATCTAAATACTTGTTCAGTGCTATGAGGTTCAAGTGAAAAGTCTCATGAGAATCAGGATAGGGACTCAACATACATGAAATTATGTAACTTTTTGAAATTATCACTGAATTACTTTAGTGTGCTTCAGCTTACCCACCTACTTTCAAATCAGTTTTGCTCAGTTCTTTACTATGGTCAGAACTATTAGCAAGAAGTAGCATAGCATTCAACATTTGAGCTTGTAAATAAAATATTATTCATGACTTTCTCTAGAACAATAAACATCCTTTGGATACATTAATTTTTTGAAGGAAATATAAATTGAGCAAAAATAAATATACAGATATAAAGTATTATATTAACATATAGCATATTAATTTTGCATAATTAAAAAAAATTGTTGACAAAAATATATGATTTCATTTTGTTTATTTTGGTGCAACTATTCCATGTGCCATGCAGTTTTACAAGCTGCAGCAATTAGACACCTCACTGGATGTGTGTGTGTGTGCGTGTGTGTGTGTGTGTTCATTAAGACTATGAAAAACTGGAAGCATATCTGGAAATATTAGAGAATTAAATTTAAATATCCAGACATATCCCATTAGTATTGTAGAATGTCTGTTAGATCTAGAATGACATGGTTGATTGTCAAATTATTTAAAAGTATAAACTACACAGAAGTAAGGAATATCAAAGAAACAAAATAATAATGAGACTTGATTCTGGAGATTCTATTAGATCAAGTAAATTAAGAATATATATATATAGGATTTGAATAATGTAATATTAATAGTTAACAAATGAATCTGTGTGTATACACCCTCACACACACATACACACACATATATACATTTATATACAAATATATACATCACGTCCTTGATTTTTTGAAACTACTAGTACATTATAAAATCAATTAAAAGCATACATTTAATAAAGAAAATATTTTTCATTCTTTTTTATGGTCAAGTAATATTCCATTGTGTGTGTGTATGTGTGTGTGTACACACACCACTTCTTCTTTATCCATTCTTCAGTTGATGGACACTTGGACTGTTTTCATAATTTGGCTACTGTAGATAATGCTAACCAGAAACAGCAAGGTGTATGTAACTCTTTGAATTAATATATGAATTAATATTTTTGTGTTCTTTGGGTGACTACCTAATGGTACAATTTCTGGATTATAGGGTAGTTCTATTTTTCACTTTATGAGGAACCTTCATAATACTCTTTGCAAGAGTAGCTGCACCAGTTTGCATTCCCACCAACAACACAAAAGGATTCCCCTTTCTCCACATCCTCATCAACACCTTGTTGTTTCTTGTGTTGTTAATTTGAGCTATTCTGACAGACATGAGGTGATACCTCATTGCAGTTTTGATTTGTATTTTCCTAATGATCACTAATGTTGAACATCTTTTCACTTGTCTGTTAGCCATCTGTATGTCTGCTTTTTAAAATGGCTATTTGTGTCTCTTCTGCCCATTATTTAATTGGATAAGCTAGAGAGTATTATACTAAGTAAAATAAGTCAGTCAGAGACAAATACCACATGATGTCATTCAGGTGTTGAATTTAAGAAACATAAAAAGAGTAAAGGGAAAAGAGAGAAAGAAACCAAGGCATTGACTCTTAATGATAGAGAACAAACTGGTGGTTACCAGAGGGGAAGTAGGTAGGGGATGAGTTAAAGGGTAGTGATTAAGGAGTGCACTTGTAATGAGCACTAGGTGTTGTATGTGTTGAGGTACTATATTGTACACCTGAAATTAGTATGACACTGTATGTTAACTAACTTGAATTTAAATAAAAACTTGAAAAAAAAAAAAAGAAAATAGTGCAGAAAACATCCTCAATCCATTTGGAAAAAACTGAGAAATAGCCAAATTTTGCCATCACTTAAGAGGTTATAAGTATCTAAATAAATAAGGATAGACATTTTACAAGTATTCAAAAACAACACTAAAGAAAAAATCAAATTGAGATACATACAATCTGGATTCTCTATATAATAATAAAAATGAAAACAATATACTTCAAAAATAATGTGAAGATTTTGATATTGCTTAAAAAGTACAAATAGGCAAAGAAAGTCATTGCCACTCTACTAAAAAGGAAAAGTTGGACAAGTCAACATTATTATAATTTCACCTAAACATCTAGATTATAGATCTAGAGTTGCAAGTTCACCAAGTTATCTAATATCCAATGAGGAACAAAGAACTACCTAGCTCTTGGCATGCACAGGATAAAGAGGTGGCCACCATAAAAGTAGAAATAGTTGCTCCCTACTCTTCGAGTGACACTCTAGCTTTATGAGCAAGGCAATGGATGGAAGATGTTAGCCTCTGTTCCTCTAAACTGACTTCTCCGGTCCTGGAACTTTCTTAAAATTGTCTACATGGAACTTCATGATGTAACATCCAGTTAGCTCTCTGATCAATTGATCACCCCCTTAGAACTTTCTCCCACAATCATTCATCTGCAGTCATATAGCTTCCTTTCTTTTCTTTTGAAAGACTACTCCTGACATGGCAGTTTATAGATGTTGTTTCTTCCATCTATGATATACGGTCTCCAGATATTCTCCTGAATTGTTTATTTACTTTCTTCAGATAGATGTTTACTAGTGAGATTTGCTGACTCTCCTATTTAAAATTTGAAATCATCCTCCAAAATATGCTCATCTACCTTTGTTGATATGCATTTTCATTATGTATTAGTACCTAACATGTTATAAAATTTATTGTGTATTTATTTATTATCTGTATAACCCCATTCAACACATACACATGATACAACCAAATGAGAGCAAGGACTTTGTCTGTCTTGTTTAAATCATATCCAGAAAAGGGCTTGGAATGTGGTAGGTATGTATTAGGCAGCCAATAAACATATGTGAGACAATTGAATTGTTGTTTTAATTGAACTCAAAATATTTTTGGTCTCTATAGAATATGTGTTTAACTTTTTGAGAATCTCAAATAATTATGTTAAAATGCATGCCTTGAATGTTATTAAACTGGGATAATTAACTGTAGCAACATTCAGGCAGGTGTTTTATATTTAATATTCTTTAATTCTCTAAAGTATTAGAGCTAATAGATATATAATGAACATTTGGATAGATGATGTATTTTAAACATTTGCCATCTCAAATGTAATTGCTTATGTAAACATGATGTTTGTTATGTTAAAGATTAGTCCCTTTCAGGTATTATTAAACTCTAAATTAATATGTATCATCTTTTAGTTATTTATAGAGGCAGATTGTTCTTTATATATTAACCTTGCCACAAGAGGCATGCTTACATAAAGGATTCTGCATCTATGGTATCTAAAAGAAATATCAGTGTATTTGTGGATGATTATATTTCTGTTTCAGGATTAATTTATGGGATGTCTGGATGGCTCAGTCGTTTAAGTGTCTGCATTCACCTTAGGACATGATCTCAAGGTCCTGGGTGTGGGTTCATGTGGGTTCTCTTCTCAGTGGGAAGTCTGCTTCTCCTTCACACTCTCCTTCTGTGTGTCTCCCTCTCTCTCTATTTCTCAAATAAATAAAATCTTAAAAAAATACTAACTTATAAAATCAAAAGTATACCACTCCTTGTTGAAAGCAAATTCAATTTTATTTAAATTTTATTGTTTGATGAATTTATACTTTCTGTAATATCCAACCTGATACAACTTGCCTCTAATTGCACTTACTCATGTGTTGTGCATAAAACTAATATTTCCTTCCATTGTTAGCTCAATGTTTATTTTTGCTAATATTATTAGTTATGATTAATTGAACTGAGTAGTACCATCCAGAAAGATCATACTAATTAAAGGAAATTATAATTAAAAATAAGTAAATGTACATATTATATTTGAAATGCTAAACTATGTTATTTATAAATTGTATTTTTGAATTCTCTTAGACTATTCTCAGACAGAATTAAAGAGAATTTAGGACAAAGAAATTAAACCATTATTATATTATATTATATTATATTATATTATATTTATCTAAATTATATTTGTTTTTATTATATTTATTTAAATGTAATATTTATCTAAATATAATATTATTATAAATTAGTTAACCTTTTAAAACCAAGCCAAGATGTTTAATAGTCTGAGTCTAAAAGAAATTCATATACTTCAGAGGATTATGGAAGATGCATATATTCATATATTCAGTAAGGTATGAGGGAAAGTCAGCTACAGACCTAAGGTAAACAAATTTAATTTCAGAAGTTAATAATCTTATATTATAAAAGTTTTTAAAATAGCATTACTAGTAATGGTGTAAGATATTAAATTGATTCATAAAAGGTCCAGGTTACAATATAAAATGTACTGCCATGTTGTTTGTATTAAGCCTGTAATCACAGAGGTACTGGAGAAGAGTCTTTTTATCAGAAAAAAATTATTTAAATTAAAAGTAGTTTCTTGTTTACTACTGGCTGAGACTAAACACTTGACCCTGTGGGACGAAGTTACTATATGACTTAAATTGTGCATTATGAAATTGATATTACTTAACATGTTGAACCAAAAACTGGATATTCATATTACCCCACTCATAGGGCAGAAAAATCTATGTGAGTCTAGGCAAATTGAAAACCCTGGTTTTGCTTGACTTTGTCTGAACTTACTTGCAAGTTAGAGTTTCAGGAAAATTGAGGGAATTCAAAATGACCAAAAACTACAATACCAGCCTAGTGTCAACCCGGGAAAATTGAGTCACTGTTCTCACTCCCAATTCCAGAGCAGTAACCAGATATTTTGCACAGGAGAAGCAGGCCATAAGAATAGATAATTCCAAAATTATCCTCAGAAGAATTGACAATTTTGGAAAGAGAATGTGATGAATTGAGCTTGGAGACCTCTCTTACAAACAAAAATTTCGGGCGCCTGGGTGGCTCAGTGGATTAAGCCACTGCCTTTGGCTCAGGTCATGATCTCAGGGTCCTGGGATCGAGTCCCGCATCGGGTTCTCTGCTCTGTGGGGAGCCTGCTTGCCTCTCTCTCTGCCTGCCTCTCTGCCTACTTGTGATCTCTGTCTGTCAAATAAATAAATAAAATCTTTAAAAAAAAAAAACAAACAAACAAACAAAAATTTGGATGATAAGCAACTAAGTGGAGCTAAGGTACATTGTATGCCAGCTAATTTATGAGAAAGAAGTAGAGTTTCCTGAAAAAATTAAATCAAAAGTACAATATGATCCAGCAATTCCACTTCTGGATATTAATCAAAGAAAATGAAATCACCGTCTCAAAGAGATTGTTCACTGCAGCATTATTTACAGCAGACAAGGTATGGAAAATACTTAAATGTCCATTAGTGGATGAATAGATGAAGAAACTCTGATACACACACACAATGGAATAATAGGAATATTACTGGATCACAAAAAAGGAGGAAATACTGTTATTTGTGACAACGTGGATGGATTGTGTTATGCTAAGTGAAATAAATCAGAGAAAAACCCTATGTGATTTCACATTTATGTAGAATCCAAAAAAAAAGCTGAACTCATAGAACCAGAATATATAGTTATTGCCAGGGACTTGAGGTGGAGGAATGGGGGAAAATGGGGAGATGTTGATCAAAGAATACAAACTTCTAGTTATGAGTGAATAAATTCCAGGTTCTAATGTACAGTAAGGTGACTATAGTTAATAATCCTGTATTGTATACCTGAACATCCTATGAGAGTAGATCTTAAATGTTCCCACCATAACAGCAAGAACAAAAAATCATAATTATAAAAGGTGTGGGGTGTGCTAACTAATCATATGGTAATAAGTATTTTATACGCCTTAAACTTACACAATGTATTATGTCAATTATATCTCAATAAAGTTACAACAACAAACAAACAAGATATAAACATGACCAGTAAGCCCATGAAAATCTACTGACTATCATCAGCTACCAGAGAAATACCATTAAAAACCATAATAAGATTCCAGTTCACACCAGCTAGAATATTAAAAAAAAAAAAAAAAAAAAGAAAAGGACACTTGTCAGGGTAGACTTGAAGAAATTAGAATGGATTTATACTGCTGGTGGGAATAGAAGATGTTATAGACACTTAGGAAAACAGGCTGAAAATCAAGTGTTTTACTGATGTATTGGTCACAGAATTACCAAATGACTCAAAGATTCCACTTCTAGAGTTATAGCCAAGTAACCTAAAACATAGGTCCACACAAAATCATATACATGATTGTCCATTGCAGTATTATTCTAACCAGAAGTGGAAACACTTAAATGTTTAGCACCTATTGAATGGATAATTTTCATAGTGTATATTCCGAGTAAGTAAATATCATGCATAAAAGAATGAATATTGCTACATGCTTTAACATGGATTAATTTTGAAAGCATTATGCAAATGCTTAATGGTCATGAAGACCATATCTTGAATAATTCCAATCGTGTGAAATTTCCAAAATGCAAATCTATAGAGATAGAAAAACTCATTAGTGGTTGGCATGGTGGGGAGTTGGAGGGACTTAGAAGGAACGACTTTTAATGGCCATTGACTTTTTTTGGGGTGATAAAAAACATTCTGCAGTTAATTGTAATGGTAATTGCACAACTCTATGATATACTAAAACTATTGATTTATACACTTAAATGACTGAATTTATGGCATTTGAAATATATCTCACCAAAGCTATTACATTAAAAAAATCAAAATATGATGGAAATGGAAGGAGAAATATTCACAAAACAAGATTTCTTGGGAGAAAATTCCAAGAAATTTACCAAAAAGTTTCCAGAACTGATAAATGAAATCAGTATGGTCATGGAATACAAGATCAATACACACAAGTCAATTGCATTTTTATGCATTTACAGTGAACAACTGGAGACTGAAATTAAAGATGCAATACCATGTACAACTGCTCCAGAGAAAATGAAATATTAGGTATAAATCTAAAAACGCATGTATAGGACCTAGAAGATGAAAATAAAATATTGAAGAAAAGAGTCAAAGAAGTTATAAATACTAGAAGAGGCATATTACTTTTATTGATTGGAAGATACGCCATAGAAAAGATGTCAATTCTCCTTAATTGATTACAGATTTAACACAGTTATCAAACTCTCAGTAATTTTTGGTAGAGATAAACTTATTCTAAAGTTTTTATAAAAATTCCTTAAGACATAAAAATTTAAAAAAATTGAGAGGAACCATTCTTGCTAGTATGAAGGCTTACTCTATATTTGGAATAATTAAAAGAATGTGGAACCTTTGGAGGGAATGACAGAGATAAATGTAATAGAATACAGAAACTAGAATTAATTTTTGACATAGGGACAAAACAATTTAATTTAGGAGGGTAATCTTTTCAACAAGTTGTGCTAGAGCACCTGGACAGCTATTGGCAAAAATGAATCTCTGACACTTTATATAAAAATGGATAAATGTCGGTGCCTGAGCGGCTTGTAGCGCATGCGCGGTGATGCTTCTGGGCTCCACCGTGCCTGCTCGATGCCTCCGCCGCTGCTGCCTCAAGCCGTTGCCACAGCCACCCGGTGGCGATGGTGGGGAGCTGCTCTGGCGGGGCCCGGGGGGGGGGGGGGCGGGCGCCGCACGACTTTTTCGGTGCCCGAAAGTAAACACGCCATTAAGATGGCGGCTGGATGCGAGCCAGTAGGCGGAACTTAGGATTTTGTATCTGTGTGGCTGCGAGTGATTGGTTGTGCAACCTTGGTATATATAGACATGTACGGGCGGGGGAGAGGGGGATCCCAACAGCTACGCAGAAATAAAGCTTGCTTCGCTGAGGTCTCCTGGTCGTTCTTGCTGGCGAGAGCGACAGATAAAGGATTACATATGAAACATAATGCTGTAAAAATTTAAAAAAATAGGACAAAGTATTTGGGGCCGAGGACTAGGAAAAATATCTCACACTTAACACCAAAATCATGATCCATAAAAGGAAGAATTGATAAACAAACCATTGAAACTTAAATTTTCTCTGTTAAAAACTCTATGATGAAAAAATAATTTACTGGGAAAAAATATTTACAAATACTAAATCTTACAAAGGGCTCATATACATATTATGTAAAGAATTCTTAAAACTCTATATTAGTAAAACAAACAATACCATTAGAAAATGAGGAGAATCATGTGAACAGACATTTCACAGAGGGGATAAATGGATGATAAATAAGTATATGGAAAGATGTTCCATATCATTAGCCTTTACAAAAATACAAATGAAAATCACAATATTACTACATAGCCATCAGAATGGCTAAATTAAAAAATAGCAATAACCCCCAGTGCTGGTGAAGATGTGTTGATGCTGGTAATTCATACACTGCTGGCTTGAATGTAAAATGGAAGAGTAATCCAAGACAAGAGTTTGGCAGTTTCTTTTAGAACTAAAAATGTTCTTCATAAATTATCCAAGAATTGCAGTGTTCGGCCTTTATTCCAGAGATATATGTAGAAACTTGTACATAATCACACAAAAAAGAAAACTTCTTTAATGTTCTTCAATGGGTGAACAATTCAACAAACTGTGGAACTTCCATATCATGGAGTATTCCTTAGCAATAAAAAGGATCTAACTATTGATATACACAAGAACCTGAATGACCTTCAGGAAAATTATGCTAAGTGGAGAAAGGCAATCATAAAACAACATATATAATGTGATTTTGTTTATATATAAACATTTATTAAATGATATAATTATATAGATAGGGATGAATTTTGATTGTCATGGTGGGGAGTGGGATAAAATAAACTTGGCTATAACATAAGGGAATTGTGTGATGGTGTAGTTAAGTATCCTCAAGGATGGTGGTTACACTAAGCTACACATGGGTAAAATTGCATAGAGCTGCACACATATGCACATACACATACACATTACTGCTGAAATCTGTATAAACTGCACTTTGAATCAAGGTAATTTCCTGGCTTTGATATTTTACTATAGTTAAAATTGGTAGAGCCTGGATAGAGAATACACAGGACTTTACTGTGTATGTTTTTGAAATTTCCTGTGAATCTGTAATTCTTTCAAAGTTAAGTATTTTTAAAAGTTGAATTTTTAGGGGCACCTGCGTTGCTCAGTCTGTTAAGCATCTGTTTTCGGCTCAGGTCATGATCCCAGCAGAGAGCCTGCTTCTCCCTTTCCCTCTGCTGTATCCCCTGCTTCTGTGCTTTCTCTCTCTCTCTCCCTCTGTCAGATAAATAAATAAAATCTTAAAGAAAAAAGTTGAATTTTTACTGAAATAGTGTACTAAATTTATATGATTGTCAATCTTTAAGGATGTAGTAAATAAACTATATTTGCTGGTTACAAAAACTTTGGTTTATAATCCAGTCCCACAAATTCTTATTTTGTGCTGTATCTGTGGGAGTAAGTGTCACTATGATGTATCACTATGTTCCTAAGGAGATAGAAACAAAAACAGGAAGTTGCTGTGCTATTTATATTATTTTTAAACCATATTTTTAAATAAAATTCTGTGTAGGAAGTCAAATATGTTAAGTAGAAGGAACTTTTAGAAATATTTAATTTGATATGAGCTGTATCCATCCGCAAACATAATCTTTCCATCTATACCATCCTAAAGAACATTCTGTGCTAATGGAAAAATTCTATACTATCACTGTCCAATATATAGCCACTAGCCATCTATGGTAGGTAGTATAACTGAGGAACAAAATTTTTAATTTAATTAAGTTAACTGAGGGTTTTAGAAAGGAGGGTAGTGTGGGATGGGATGGGTATTAAGGAGGGTACATATTGCATGGAGCACTGGGAGTAATAAGCAAACAATGAATCATGGAACACTACATCAAAAACCAAAGATGTACTGTTCAGTGACTAACAAGCTGTATTAAAAATAAATAAATAAATAAATAAATAAAATATTTTAAAAATTCTTTAAAATTAAAAAAAATTAAATTTTAAAGTTCAGTTTCAGCTGCATGTGACTAGTGCCTACCATATTTGATAGAACCAGCCCTTCACAATTCTAGTTTTTAAAAATATGGGGGAAACAATCCTTTTATTTATTTATTTATTTATTTTAAAGATTTTTTTAAAAAAATAACATATAATGCTTTATTTGTTTCAGGAGTGAGTCATCAGTCTTACACAATTCAGAGTGCTCACCATAGCACATATGTATATACCACAAAGCACATATCCTTTTAATGTAGTACATAGTATATATATGTTGCTTCTAATTTACAGTATTTTTCCTACTACTTATCTATGTAATCCTTATTGGGCCATAATCTCTTTGGAATTTTTTATCTATCTTTGAAATGAAAAAATTAGACCACTAAGCTCCCTTGTTTCCTTATCTATCTCACATCCTGCTTTTTCTGTTTTATTTAAAATATTGATGTCTGCCTGTATGGCCTGGTATATTATTTCCCCCAGTCTCAGTTGGCTCATATAAATAACACTTTTCAATACAAATCAGACTATAGCCCAAGGGATGAGAGTACAAGTCTCTCTCATCATATGGAAGCTGAGCTGTTAGAAGTGGTGCTTCTCTCAACCAGCTGAATCACAGAGGTGTAAATGTGCTTTCTCTCACTGAGCCACCATCTTCTGAGAGGCTGAAAGGCTGACAGGCAGTGGGTGGCAACAAGCTGTCTGACAAGACAGATTTGCAGTGCATACCTCAAGTGATACGATTATAGAAGAGAAAACATTAAAAAAAATCAAATTAGTGTCAGTGCTGTGGTTCTTTCAAGCTAGAGGAGGAATTGCCTGAAGTTACCTGTTTTACAGGAGATTTAACAAGTAACAACACCTGCAATCTTGGCTTGCAAAGATTAGGACAGGCTTTATTTGATCTGGCAGGACGTCTGCTTACTGAGAAAGTTCTTTGGGATTTAGTTCAATTAAATTAATAAATGCATGCTGCCTCTGAATCAGATTCTGTGTGTTACCAGGGAACAAAGATAAATGAGATACTATCACCATCCCTAGAAGTTTTCAATCCAGTGAGGAATAAACAAACAAATAAAATAAATATTTTGAGATTGATTTGGCAGCTTTTTAACTTTATCAGTGCAATCATTTGCGTTTGTGTTTTGCAGCACTGCTAGTTTGGACAGCTTGCTAACAAGGTGCTATATGAGCATGAGGTTATCATGTTTATATAATAACATAACCCTCCCCCCCAATATTTACCAAATAGTAAATATTTACTCTAGGGACAAATGGACATTGTCTATATTAGAAGCCTGACTTTTTACCAGAAGAATTCACTGTGTCCTTAGCTACATAAACCTTCTAATTTTCAAATGCTGCTTTTTTGTGCTGCTTTGGTTTTTTGTTCATCCATATATGAAATATTTATCAAGTACCAACTATGGCTAGGTTCTGCTCTAGGTGCTAGCTGTACAGGAACAAAAAAGGCAAAGACTTTCTTCCTTCCTTCCTTCCTTCCTTCCTTCCTTCTTTCCTTTTTTCCTTCCATCCTTCCTTTTCTTTTTTCTTTTTCTTTCTTAGAGAGAGAGAGAAGTAGTGCACACCTGTGTGAGGGTGGGGAAGAGGGGCAGAAGGAGAGAGAGAAAATCTTAAGCAGCCTCCACATCCAGCATGAAGACTGTCATGGGGCTCTATCCCATGACCCTGAGATCATGACCAAAACCCAAATCAAAAGTTGGACACTTAACTGACTGAGACACACAGATGCCCTCTACAAAAGACAAAGACTTTTCCTGAAGGGGGTTTGTATAGTGGGGGTGAAGCAGGGAATTAGGAGGACAAAACTCTTCTCTTTGAGTTCTTGCCCCATGTCCGGTGGCTTCAATTCCTACTTCTATTTTCTATGTATTATTATATATCCCTTTCCAGATGATTCTATCATTTCTCCATTTTTTCACTGTAGCTTTCAGTGTACAGGAGTCCTGAGAAAAGCATATAAGTCAGAAACACACCTATACACAAACAAACTGACTCAGTTAAAACACAGAAGATGCATGAAGGTTCATAAAACTAACCTGTAAAATTTAATCCACAGCAACCAATGCCCTTTTTATCAAGTTTGGCACACTATCCACACTGCATCTTAGAGGCAATGGATATCTTCTAAGTACAAATGTCCTACCCTAGTTCAAGAAAGTCATTAAACAACAGTATGACTTTCCACCCTACACTGAATTTCAAAAAGTCACAGCATAAATGAGTCATTATAAATAATGTGATCAGATATGATAGATTCAAAAATTTTATGTTTAACAATTTACTTAAATAGGTTGAGTGCTAAATATAGGCCATGTGATTGCCTAACAGATTGTTAGCCACTTTCAGAGCCATTTGAGTGTGATGTGACTCTTGTTCTAACTCTATAGCTCTGAGTTCAAGAACACACTTAGACAGGGTTTTATTCACTTCAGAATCTACAGATGGCAAATGAAGAGTGTATTCAAGCCTGTAGTCAAATGGGACACAACACCTCCCTGATACTCATGAGCTATGTAGTGTGTTTCAGATCTTGCTATGTACTACAGTAGCTGTCTACCCTTGTATGTATAAGGCTGAGTTTTCATGGCCCATTTGAGCATCCTGGAGATATAATGTGCCTCTCCCTCATATTATTATTTTGCCAAACAGATGAGGATTTTTAAGTTTTAAGAACTTTATACCACTATCACTTATGAAAAATGGTACTTCTTTCTGTCACATATTCTGACTGCACCGATTTAAGTGTAGTTTAAAAGATTTGCCATGGAAACCGTAAACTGCTAGAGTAAATCTCAGTGGAAAGATCCCAGGGTGATAAAGGGAGTGGAGTTTGGTAAGAACATATGATGCTTGATTGATTGGATGTATCCCCTGTGACTCAGACACTAAGATATATGATGGCAAGTAGAATTATCAGTGGATTATAATGACTTATCTCTTAGAGGTCTGCCTCATTAGATTACATTAGAATTTTTAAAAGAAGAAAAAAATATATTGCATTTCCCTAGTTATTGTTAACTGCTCCATAGAAGATTGAGATGATGGGATTTGGACAAATACCATGGAGGAGACTCCTGAGCTCTGTGGATTATGCCATTAGTTCTAAACATGGACACTAGAGGCTGGCTGTAACCTTAGACAGCTATGTGACTGTAGTGGTGAACAAGTCAAAAATGAAAGAGGAGGTTAAAAATGTCTAGTATGACATTTGTCTAGTATGTCTAGTAGACACAGCACAGACAGTGAGGTAGGAATTGTAACCAAATGTTAAAACCTTGCTGATGTATGGAATGCAAAGTAGTGAGAAATCTGAAACAGTATTGGCTCTAAGAAAGACCTTAGGGAATATGATTTCTAACAAAAGTGGTATATGTAAAATATTAGGGTATAAGAATAATGGCAAATTCTTACATAGCTCTATATAGGCACTCTATTATATGCTTTAAGTATTTTAACTGTTTTAATGCTCATGACAACTCTGTGAAGTAGGTACTATTAAAACTCGCTTTACTGAGGAAAACAAAGTACAGTAAGATTAAGTAACTTGGGCAAAGTCATGCAGCTAATAAAAGGTAGAGCTAGACTATTAATCCATGGTGTTTGTCCCCAAAGTCCATGCTTTTAATCACTGGGGTAGTGGAAGCTCGGCTACATGCAGGACAATGGCATGCTGTTATTGATCATGTTCATGCTAGCTTTTCCCAGTCTTATAAAACACAGTCAGGAAGAGTTTGCATTGACTTGGGAAAATACTCAATACACTCTTAATGTGTTATCATAGCAATAGGTGAGTTCTACTTTAATGGTATTAATTCTGCATGAAGAAGTATAATCTGTCATGGCAGATCTTGATAATCACCACCTGTGCCCTAATAAATTGTATTGATGATATAATGCACATGTATTGATGATATAATGCACTGCATGTGCACTACACAATTGGGGACTGAACCTTGCTCCTCACCCATGCTTGTGAGTTCTCTGTGTGTGGGCACTAGCCAGTGTGCATTAGGACTGGCCAAGAGTCTCAACGCTCCCAGCCTGGGCTAAAGTCTCAGTGTGGTTTATCTCTGGTTTATCACAGTCCTGGCAAAGACAGCCACTAGAAGCAGGGTCCCTGGACCAATATTGCTTGTGGTTTTAGTGGCACGCGGTGCAGGGACAAATGGGGGTGTTTTGTGACACGTGAGACAGTGGCTGAGGGTGAGCACTGCCTGTGGGAGGTTGCATGGCTCAGTGAAGTTTGAAAAGGGGAGTATGTGTGTTCTGGACCACCGAGAGGGGAGCAGACTGAGGCTTCTCTCTAAGACGGTGGTCTGGGTGCAGTTTGCTTTCCACTAAACCTCTGTAAAGCTGCAAAAAGTCACCAAAGAACAAAAACCTCCAGAGAACAAAAGCCTGAAAAACCAGCTTCAACAGAGCCCAGCCCCTTAAGAGGGAGCAGGCCACTCAACCCAAGCAAGACTGACTGAAAAACAATGTGGCAGTCCCCTCCCCCCAAAATTGTTTCAGCTGAAACAATGAGAGGACAACCACCACAGGGTTCACAAAAAACTGTAAAACCCCAGTATCAGGAGAAAAGAAAACATTAAGCTCCCGGTATTGTCCTAAAACCCATATATTTCATAGATACAACTCTTATTTTTAATTTGTTCCCACTATTCTCATTATTTTTATTTTTTTAAACCTCTTTACAATTATAAGAGGTTCAATACAACAAATTCCATAATAACCTTTTAACTTGACCTTTTTTCACACATATATATGTGTTTTTCTTTTGCTTTTCTATTTTTTAATATACATATAGGTATAAGCTTCACGATAATCCTCTTTCCCTAATCAATACTACCCCATATATAAACCAGTTTTAATCTCCCTTTATCTTTGGAAAGTTGAGTCCCTTAACAAAGATATCAAGATACACCCAGGCAGAATGAAAATAACCTTCCTCCCCACATTTAAGATTTAAAATCGCCCTCCCATCTTTTATTTTTTTTTAATGATTTTGTTTATTTATTTGACAGAGAGAGATGACAAGTAGGCAGAGAGGCAGACAGTGAGAGAGGGGGAAGCAGGCTCTCTGCTGAGCAGAGAACCCGATGCGGGACTCGATCCCAGGACCCTGAGATCATGACCTGAGCTGAAGGCTGTGGCTTAACCCACTGAGCCACCCAGGTGTCCCCCTCCCATCTTTTTATTCTGTCAGTGTTTCTTTGTATTTGTTTTTGTTCTGGTATTATATAAATCTTATCCTTGGGGTTCATTTTGGCCAATTCTTTTTTTTTTTCTTGTTATTTACTTTTGTTGGTCTTTTCATTTGTCTGTTTTTGTTTGTATATTGTATAAATCTTACCTTTGAGGCCCAATCTGGCTGGGTCTTCTCTCTCTGTCTCTCTCCCTCTTTTTTTTTTCCTGTCTCTCTCTTTTTCTCTATATTTTCTTTTTTCTTTCATTTTGGTGGTTACATTCGATTCCTCAGACGAATTCCAGGGTACACTTTGTCTGAATCACATTTGATATATTCAGCTACACACCCCCTCAACAATCTCTCACCAAAATGACTAGGAAGAGGAACAATGAAAAATTCAGAGACTGTGCCCTCTCCATCAGAGCTATTGGATATGGACATAAACAGTATGTCAGAAAGGGAATTCAGGATAACAATTATCCAGGCAATGGCTAGGTTGGAGAAAACCATTAATGACAACATGGACTCAATTAAGGCAGAAGTGAAAGCTGCCCAGGAAGAACGTAAAAATGCTATCAATGAGTTCCAATCTAATCTAAATTCTCTAACAGCTAGGATAAATGAAGCAGAAGATAGATTAGTGATCTAGAGGATAAACTGATAGAGAAAAAGGATCAGGGGGAGGCCTGCAGCAAACAGTTTAGAAGCGATGAAAGCAGAATTAGGGAAACAAACGAAACCATGAAATATTCCAAAATTAGAATTATTGGGATCCCTGAGGGGGAGGAGAAAGAAAGAAGACTAGAAGATACAGTTGATCAAATTCTCCATGGAAATTTTCCCAATCTGGGGAATGGAACCAGTGTTCATGTCCTTGAGGCAGAAAGATCTCCCCCCAAGATCATAAAATCTAGAAAAACCTCAATAAACCTCATTGTGAAGCTGACAAATCATAATTTTAGACAGGAGCTCTTGAAAGCAGCTAGGGGGAAGAGATTCCTTGCCTATAGAGAAAAATCCATTAGAATAATGTCAGACCTATCCACAGAAAACTAGTAAGACTAAAAAGGGTTGGAAAGACATATTCAGGGCACTAAATGAGAATAACATGCAGCCAAGAATACTTTATTCAACAAGGCTGACATTCAAAATGGATGGTGAGATAAAGAGCTTCCAAGACCGGCAAGGTTTAAAAGATTATGTGACCATCAAGATGGCACTACAAGAAATATTAAGCAAGGTTCTATAAAAGAAGAAAGAACCCAAGAATGTCATAGGACAGAAATTTACAGAGACAATCTATAGAAACTAGGACGTCAAAGGCAACATATGTCTAAAAAACGTACCTTTCAATGATCACTCTCAATGTGAATGGCTTAAAAGCTCCCATAAAATGGCAGAAGGTTGCAGATTGGGTAAAATGACAAGCCCTGTCCAAATGTTGTCTACATGAGACCCATTTTGAACCTAGGATACATCCAGACTGAAAGTGAAGGGATGGAGAAACATCTTTCATGCCAATGGGCCTCAAAAGAAAGCTGGGGGAGTGATTCTTAGATAAATTAGATTTTAAACTAAAGACTGTAGTCAGAGATAAAGAAGGACACTACATCATTCTTAAAGGGTCTATCCACCAAGAAGATCTATTGTAAATATTTATGTCCCCAAAACAGGGGCAGCCAACCACATAAGACAACTGTTAATCAAGGTAAAAAGTCATATTGATATGAATACATTAATAGTAGGGGATCTTAACATGCCACTCTCAGTAATAGACTGATTATCCAAGCAGAAAATCAATAAATAAAAGCATTTAATGACACATTGGACCAGTTGGACCTCATATATACAGAACATTCCATCCTAAAACAATACTTATTTTCTCAAGTGCACATGGAACTTTTTCTCAGAATAAATCACATACTGGGTCACAAATCAGGACTCAACCAAACCAAAAGATTGAGATTATTCCCTGCATATTCTCAGACCACAATGTTTTAAAACTGTTACTCAATCATACGAAAAAGTTTGGAAGGAATTCAAAACTTGGAAGCTAAAGACCACCTTGTTTAAGAATGTTTGGGTCAACTAGGAAATCAAAGAAGAATGAAATAATTCATGGAAACCAATGAAAATGAAGAGACTTTGGTCCAAAACCTAAGAGATACAGCAAAGGCAGTCCTTAAGGGGGAAATGCATAGCCATCCAACCGTCCCTCAAAAAAAAAAAAAAAAAAAAAAATTGAAAAATCCAGAATACATCAGCTCTCTTTACACCTTTTTACACCTTAAAGAACTGGAGCGACAACAACAAATTAAGCCAACCTCACATACAAGAAGGGAAATAATCAAGATTAGAGCAAAGATCAATGAGATAGAAACTAGGGATTCAGTAGAACACATCAATGAAACTAGAAGCTTTTTTTTTTTTTTTTTTAATGAATCAATAAGATCAATAAACCACTGGCCAAACTAATCCAAAAGAAAAGAGAGAAGACTCAAATTAATAAAATTATGAATGAAGAGGGAGAGATCATGACTAATACCAAGGAAATAGAAACAATCATCAGAAATTATTATCAATAGTTATATGTCAATAAGTTAAGCAACGTAGATGAAATGGATGCATTCCTAGAAACCTACAAACTTCCAAAACTGAATCAGGACTTCCAAAACTGAATTGACAACCTGAATAGACCAATATTTAGTAATGAAATTGAGGCAGTGATCAAAAACCTCCCAAAAAATAAGATCCCAGGACCTGAAAGATTTCCTGAAGAATTCTACCAAACATTAAAAGAAGAAATAATACCTATTTTCCTGAAGCTGTTTCAAAAAATAGAAACAGAAGGAAAACTTCCAGACTCTTTATGAGGCCAGCATTACTCTGACCCCCAAACCAGGCAAAGACACCACCAAAATGGAGCATTTCTGACCAATATCCCTGATGAATATGGATGCTGAGATTCTCAACAAAATCCTAGTTAATAGGATTAAACAGTACATTAAAAAGATTATCCACCATGACCAGGTGGGATTTACCCATGGCATGCAAAGGTGGATAAATTAATCAATGTGATAGAAGAAATCACTAAGAGAAAAGAGAAGAACCACATGGTCCTCTCAACTGATGGAGAAAAAATATTTGACAGGATACAGCATCTGTTCCTAATTAATACCCTTCAAAGTACAGGGATACAGGGAACATTCCTCAACTTCATAAAATCTATGAAAAACCCACAGCAAATATCATCCTCAATGGGGAAAAAATGACAGCCTTCCCTGAGATCAGGCATACAACAAGAATGGCCACTTTCCCCACTCTTGTTCAATGTAGTATTAGAAGCCCAAGCAACGGCAATTATACAACAAAGAGACATAAAAGGTATTCAAATTGGCAATGAAGAAGTCAAACTCTCCCTCTTCACAGATGACATGATACTTTATATGGAAAACCCAAAAGACTCCACCCCCAAACTACTAAAACTCATGCAGCAATTCAGGAATGTGGCAGGATACAAAATTGATGTACAGAAATAAGTTGCTTTCTTACACACTAACAATGAAAATATAGAAAGAGAAATTAGAGAACTGATTCCATTTACCATAGCACCAAGAACCGTAAGCTACCTGGGTATAAAGCTAACCAACAAGGTAAAGGATTTGTACTCAAAGAACTGCAGAACAGTCATGAAAGAAATTGAAGAAGACAGGAAAAGATGGGAGAGGATTCCATGAGCATGGATTGGAAGAAAAAACATTGTCAAAATGTCTATACTGCCTAAAGCCATCTATACTTTCAATGCTATCCCAATAAAAATTCCACCAGCATTTTTCAAACAGCTGTAACAAACAATCCTAAAATTTGTGTGGAACCAGAAGAGACCCAAAATGCTAAGGAAATGTTGAAAAAGAGAAACAAACCCTGGGGGTATCATGTTGCCTGATTTCAAGCTTTACTACAAATCTGTGATCACCAAGGCAGCATGGTACTGCCATAAAAACAGATGCATAGACCAGTGGAACAGAGTAGATAGCCCAGATATGGACTCTCAACTTTATGGTCAAATAATCTTCGACAAAGCAGGAAATATATCCAGTGTGTGGGGTGGGGTGGGGGGAAATCTCTTCAATAAATGGTGCTAGAAAAACTAGACAGCTATATGTAGAAGAATGACACTTGTCCATTCTCTTACACCATACACAAAGATAAACATGAAATGAATAAAAGACCTCAAGGTGAGGCAGGAATCTATCAAAATCATAAAGGAGAACATAGGCAGTAACCTCTTCAACATTAGCCACAGCAACTTCTTTCAAGCTATGTCTCCAAAGACAAAGGAAACAAGATGAAAATGAACTTTTGGGACTTCATCAAGATCAAAAGCTTCTGTACAGCAAAGGAAACAGTCGAGAAAACATTGAGGCATCCGACAGAATGAGAGAAGATATTTGCAAATGACATTACAGACAAATGCTGATATCCAAGATCTATAAAGTTAGAATGGCCCAAATTAACTAGACAGTAAACAATATGTATCAAAGAGGATGTGGAGAAAGGGGGACACTCTTACACTGTTGGTGGGGATGCCAGTTGGTACAGTCACTTTGGAAACAGTGTGAAGATTACTTAAGAAATCAAAAAGAGAGCTACTCTATGATCCTGCAATTACACTATTGGGTATTTACCCCAAAGATACAGATGTAGAGAAAAGAAGAGCTATCTGTACCCTGATGTTCATAGCAGCAATGACTACAGTCACCAAACTGTGGAAAGAACCAAGATGCTCTTCAACAGACAAATGGATAAGGAAGATGTTGTCCATATATACTATGGAGTATTATGCATCCATCGGAAAGGATGAATATCCAACTTTTGTATCAGCCTGGACGGGACTGGAAGAGATTATGCTGAGTGAAATAAGTCAATCAGAGAAAGTCAAGTATCATGTGGTTTCACTTACTTGTGTAGCATAAGGAATAACACAGAGGACATTGGCAGATAGAGAGGAGAATTGAGTTGAGGGAAGTTGGAGGGGGAGAAAAACCATGAGAGACTGTAGACTCTGAAAAACAAGCTGAGGGTTTTGGAAGGGAGGGAAGTGGGGGGTTGGTTGAGCCTAATGGTGGGTATTATGGAAGGCACATACTGCATGGAGCACTGGGTGTGGTGCATAAATAATGAATTCTGGAACACTGAAAATAAAATAAAATAAACTGAAAAGAGAGAGAGAGAGAGAAGAGAAAAGAAAAATTGCATGCAATAATATACAAAAGAGCCCAGGAGGAATCCAAAATTTCCAAGTAAGTGTGGTGGATGCCTTCTCGGCCCAAAACATCCTTTATCCTCCCTCATGTCTGTGTTCTGGGAGAATGACCCAGATGGATTCAATCACTGGACTCCCCAGTCCTCAGGTATTCACCATGGGAACCAGAATACCATACAGAAGACAGGAAACAAAAATGAATCAAACAATACAGTATAGGTTAACTAAATAGAATTAAAAAAAAAAAAAGAAGAAGAAGAAGAAGAAGAAAAAGAATCCAAAGCCCAAATAAGCAAACAAAAAACCCAGGATACTTGTTTTTCTGGCTCCCTATCTACCACGATAGTGTTAAAGGACATGGCCTGAGTCAGAAAGACTTCTCCATTCAGCTCTTTGTTTCCAGTCACTGCTCCCCCACCTTGCCACTCATGCCCAGTGGGGTCTCCCTGATGGCACTATTTTTGGAGTAGGACACCATCCTTTCTTGCTTTTTCTAATTCATTCCCACACCTTTCAATGTGCAAACTTTCTTCTAATTGTAACATGACGATCTGTTTCTTTCAGGGCCCTGACTTACACAGAAAAAAATTAGAAAAGGCCTAAAGAAAGTAGAAACTCAAGATGAGAGTTTAGTTTGGTTTTTCTCATTTCAATGAGACTAATAGGACTTAAAAATATATATATTTATTTATTTGAGAGAGAACAGAGAGCACAAGCAGGAAGAAGGGGAGAGGGTAGTGAGAGGTGCAGAGGGAGAGGGAGAAGCAGACTCCGCACTGAGCAGGGAGCCTGACTTTGGGCTTTGTCCCAGGACCCTGAGATCATGATCTAAGCCAAAGACAGATTCTTAACTGACTGAGCCACCCAGGCACCCTGAGTTTAATAGGACTCTTGAATGGTACTGAACAACTCCATAAAAATAGTTGGTTTTATTATCAGCGAGTGTTTTTAGACACATTATCAAATACAATAGAAGTTTCAAGAAAAAAGATCCTATTTATCTCACTTTGGTTCACAATTAAGCTGTATTACTAAATCACTGATATGTTGATTAGAGAAGCATATTACAATAAACCTACTGAATTTTTTCTTTTTTTCTTAATAATGCTATTCCTTCCTTCCTTCATTAGCAAGAATTGTTGGTAGCTCTGAGTCTTCCCTTTGAGTCTGTCCTACTTTGCTCAAGATCTTTCTCTCTCCAGTTCTAGAGGTTAATGACCTAATATTTTGATAATTGACTCTGCTAAACTTAGTCATAAAATGAGGACATCCAGGGCACCTGAGTGGCTCAGTTGGTTAAGTGACTGCCTTCAGCTCAGGTCATGATCCCAGGGTCATGGGATCGAGTCCTACATCAGGCTCCCTGCTCAGTGTGGAGCCTGCTTCACCCCCTCTCTCTGCTGCTCCTCCCCCTGCTTGTGCTCTCCCTCTTGCTCTCTGTCATATAAATAAATAAAATCTTAAAAAAACAAAAGGACATCCAAAAGCCCCCTAATTCTAAAAATAGTAACTTTTTAAAGCCCTTATATAGGGAGTTGAATTTGCTCACCTAAACATCTCAAATTTTAATCCTTGGAATTTATAAATGTTAACTCTTTTGGAAAAGTGTCCTTATACAAATAAGTTAAGAATATTGAGTTGGGGAAATAGCTCTGGATTGTCTCAATAGGCCCTAAATGTCATCACAGTGTTCTTATAAAACAGAAGTAGGTTTCACACAGAGGATACAATGTACGTGATGTGAGAATAAAGTCAGAGATATGGCCACAAACCCAGGAATGCTGGGGCAGCATCATAAGACAGAAGAGAAAAGAAATAACTTGTACCATAGAGCTCCCAGAAAGAATGTGGACCTACCAGACCTATCTACCTAAAGACTTCCAGTTTTCTGAACTGAGAGAATAAACTGCTGTTTTAAACCACCAGATTCATGGTTGTTTACTA
This sequence comes from Mustela nigripes, assembly GCF_022355385.1. Lineage (NCBI taxonomy): Eukaryota > Metazoa > Chordata > Mammalia > Carnivora > Mustelidae > Mustela > Mustela nigripes. Next base: position 140,228,413 of record NC_081557.1, read on the forward strand.
AAGCAGCCATGGGAAACAGATACACCCTATGTGTTAAGTACCATTCTGTGCACTGTTCGTGAATAAAATAAGGTACTTACAAAAACTCTAAAAAGTATATGCTATTGTTAGGGCCCTTTTACAGATAAAGAAACAAAGATACAGAGAAGGTAAGCTGCTCAAAGTCACACTGATGGTAAGTAACAGAGATGGGATATGAATTCAAGGAGTTTGGTTTCAGAGGACTCACTCAACCACTGCATGATGTTGTGACTCACAAAAGATTCAGTCTTTTTTATTTTTATTTTTTTAAAGATTTTATTTATTTATTTGACAGGCAGAGAGAGAGGAGGAAGCAGGCTCCCTGCTGAGCAGAGAGCCTGATGTGGGGCTTGATCCCAGGACCCTGAGATTATGACCTGAGCCAAAGGCAGAGGCTTTAACCCACTGAGCCAACCACCCCAAGATTTATTTTTTTTAACCATCAATGAAAACAGTGGAAAAACACCATCTTGAGTATTGTGAAACAGGTTTTCATATGTTTGTTACCCTGGCAATGTCATTTAACTATGAACTGTAAAGTGAGAATAGACTGTCCAGTCTTCTCCCATTTATTTCTCTCCTTGTACATAAGATTCTGCTTGTTATTACTTCTCTCACACATTTTTAGATATCAGTCTTTTGAATATTTATTTCATTTGGTACTTGCATTTATTCATTCCTTACTTTGGATAAATAAAGTAAGGAAAAACTTTTTCCAAAAATGGCATTTGATCTCCCGATCTCCCAAACCAAAGAATCAGAATTTCATAATAGCAAAAGCCACCACTGACATAAATACAACATTTTTATGAGATTTTTCAACAAAATAAATATTAATAAATTTTTGTAAATATTTTCTAACTGAAGTAAATATGTTGATTAAAATGCCATGAAGTTAGCCATTTTAAAAGCTCTTAAAGAAAGAGAAAATTGTACAAACTTTGTTTTTATGACAACTGATATAACATCAGATTGAGTAAAAGATGTTGTGAACAATCACACTGTAAACTGCTAAGGCCTACATAAATAAAAAATCTTTTCCTTTACATTTTCTTTTCTTTAACATTAGCAGTTTTCTACCCCACCAGGATTTCGAGCCCCCCAAATTTCAGGACAATTAGACAAGTACGTGATTGGAAATTGAAAGACCCCTCAGCATTTTGTTTTTGCTTTTGTTTTTGTTTTCTTTTTCTGCTTTTGGTAAGGTTAAATATATATATATATATATATATATATATATATATATATATATATATATGGAGAAGGGAAAGATACTCTTTTTTGGGGGGAGGAAGATAGTTTAAGTAAATTTTTCTTATGTGCTCTTAATAATAATATCATTATAGTAACATATTTCAGAATTTTAATGTAGATTTAACAAATAAGAAGCAAATTGTTTTGAGTTATTTTAAAATCCATTTACTAATATAACAAACCCTACTTACTTTAAATCAAGTGAAATCTCACTTCTTTGTAAGTAGACTATGTTTATCTTTCTTCATAGCTTTTCCTGCTTGATATATGTCATCATTTTGTCAGCATTTAAATATTCCCATGCTTTAAGCTTTTTTCTTTTATTAATATTAAGTTAATATGAACAAATACTTCCCTCAGGAAGGCTGAGAAAATCAGTGTACTCAAATATTTTAAGTAATACTTGGTGTTCTTACATTTCTTTTAGCTACACCAAACTATATAATTGCTTTTGCTGAATTTTCTGTCCCTAACTTTCTAAATTTCTGCTTTGAATAGTGTTTGGAGAAAGCTTGAGTAAAACTTTGAAATAAGATTGAGATGTTCATAAAATAAGGCAACACTTCCTAATATTTTAAGATCGATCATGGATGTTCTTTTTTAAAATTTATTTTGGCAATATTTCTTGTACAGATTTATATCATTTTTTTTACCATTAAAATCTAGTAATATATAGCTGGAACTATTTTCATTAGACCTTTGTTTTCTGTTTCCGACTTAGCATAATAACATATTAGTTTTGCAAATAATAATGAAATCTACACATTTCATTTACTCATTTATTCCACATTTATTTATTGGCTATTACATCCATAGCACTGAACTTGTTAACATTCAGGGAGCATAGCAATAAATTAGAGCCTCTGCTTTCTAGTAGTTGGGAAATAAGAGACACATTTAATACTAAGAAACAATATCCTGAGTGCTATAATAGCTATGTAAACAAATTCTGCCAGGGACATAGAAGGGATAGTGATTAAATGCCTTATAATTGAATAGTACCCTGTAGATTTCTTGGCACCATCACATGCACTGGTTTATTTAATCCTTACAACAATTCAATGAGGTAGTTAATGCAGATATTATTTTTAATACTTAACAAGGGAAGAAAATGTTAAGTGTCCAAAGCATTGAGATTCCAATGGAAATAGCTGGAATCTCATAATAAAAGATTTATTTCTGCTTTTACATTACCTATTTTTTTATCTTTGATATCTAAATTTAAAACCACAGAATGCTAGTCTTATTTCAATTTAAAATAGTGAGTAATAAAATATATTAAACCTTGCTAGATGGATACCTACGAATAACAACAAAAAGGATGTAAGGCAACCATTCAATCCAGGAAGTATCAGAAAGCACCAAGTGCATAGCATTGTGAAAACTGCCTTGTGTAATTTTGAGAAGAAAAAAATGAACATGAGATATTCAGAATGATAATTAGAAAAAATCATTTCTGAATAGCTTCAACATGTGCCTGCCTGAAGGCAAGAAGCTAGATCAGATAGTCTCCCAGGATCCTGTTTTCCTTTCTCTCTAGAACCTAAGTCAAGCTCTGTAAGAATCTTTGGCATCAGGTACATAAATTCTTTAAGCCACATGGGTGCTGTTTTGAGCATTTTACATGCACTGCAAGTGCTAATGGTCCTCTCTAAGTGCCTAATTCACTCTCAGGCAGGGACTTGAGTGCACAGAAGAATAAAATTACGCAGTTGGCTAAAATCTTTTAGATTCATTTTCACTAATGGAGTGACAGTATGTAAAAGCAAAAAAAAAAAAAAAAGGAGAGAGAAAGAAAGAAGGAAACTAAAAGAAATATGTACAAAATAATGATAAAAATGAAAGGAGTAAATTATATTAACAAAAAGTTTGCAATTTGTATTGTGGCCTAGAGTTTTTAAAAGTGGCGATGAAATAGTAAAAGTAAATGATTTTTATGACAAGGAAGGGATGTATATTAAAAGCTTGCATTTACTTTTACAGTTATTTTACAAATATCAACTCATTTAAGGGAAAGGAATTTATAATCCATCAAAAGAAAGAAAAAAAAAAGCTTTAAATCATATCGAACTATAAGAGAAACATCTTAACATAAAGGATAAATATTAAAGATTAAAAATGAATACTGTTTTTCTGAAAATAAATAAATTAATTTTTTAAAAGATTAAAATTAATAAATTTGAGGAGACATAGGGAGCATGGGAATGGTTTAAAAAGGGATTTTGAAAGAAATTTTTAATTTGAGTCTTATGAATGAAACTTTTAAGATGAAAGAGGGTCAAAAGAGTATAATAGTGTTTGACACTCAAATAACTAGATCTGAACCCATAGGATATATGAAGCATGATCTCTAGAATTGAAGATGGAGGATAAGGATGTTTCTGTCTTGATCACAGATATACATCAAGTGCCTCAGGTATATTACAAAGGGGACTGTGACAAGAACTCTAGATCTTCAGTATTCCAAATGCAACAACCTAAAGCAATGATGTTCTGTTCATTCACAAACGAAGTGTTAAGAAAAAAGGGCGCCTGGGTGGCTCAGTGGGTTAAGCCGCTGCCTTCGGCTCAGGTCATGATCTCAGGGTCCTGGGATCGAGTCCCACATTGGGCTCTCTGCTCAGCAGGGAGCCTGCTTCCTCCTCTCCTCTCTCTGCCTGCCTCTCTGCCTACTTGTGATTTCTCTCTGTCAAATAAATAAATAAATAATCTTTAAAAAAAAAAAAAAAGAAAAAAGAAGCTAATTATGTACAACATCACTGAAGCCCACTAGTGTACACTAGTCAAGACATTTTCTTGCTATCTTTCTGAAGCTGGTGTGTGCTACAAACTACACTTCCCAGCTGCCCTATTAAAGCCAGTGAGTATACAAAAACAACAGGAGACAACCTATGTTTGCCTGGCCTAGGTAGCCAAAGTGCCTGGTATTCCTGAACTTCAAAGTAACAATTAGATAACAATCAGAAGGACAGTTATTGGCAGGGTACAGCACAGATAATAAAGCATACCTCCAATTTTCCTGTGAAAAATACCTATTTACTTATCCTGGAGCTTTAGCTTGAGAAACAGACTCCAGGTTTTGCACACATCAATAGGCTATTGAAGAGTTCCCAGGGAATACAAGAAGAGAGACACCATTCTTTTGCACCCAATTGGCCTTGCTACAACTTGATAAGAACTTCCAGTAAAAGGCTTATCTGGAGTTCTTATTTTTGCCTAGGGAATATCTCCAAATTGAGAGATCTAGAAAATAGAAGGGTTAACAAGTGGGTCCTCATAGTATTGTATATTTTGAATGCTTTAAAAGCTGCTGTCTAAGAGTCTGGCTTCCAATCAGCCTGAAGCTTCATACAAAATGAGATTCTTCACGTTGGAACAAAGACACGTCTTAAAACACCCTCAACAATGAAGACATATCAAGAATAAATCAGGTTGTTTAGACAAACACAAAGGTTTGAGAGAAAAATGGTGAAATAAGACAAGGGTGAATGAGAAATTTCATCACCAAATAAGGTCTCTCCTTCAAGACTCAAGGATAGCTGTTTTGTGTAATACATAAAAACAAACATAAAAAGTCAATGTAAAATGAAGAAAAAGAAAAATATATTCCAAATGAAAGAATAATACAAAATCTCAGAAAAAGACCTTAATATGATGAAGGTAAATAAACTACATCATTTAAATAAATAAAGGAAGAAAGTAATCCATGGTCATGAAGATGCTCACCAATCTCAGAAGAAGAATGGATGGATACAATGAAAACTTCAATAGTGAGTTGGAAAATATAAGAAAGTACCACTGAAAAATATAAAAACTGAATACACTGGAAGGGTTCACCAGCAGACTGGATGAAACAGAAGAATGGATCAATGAGCTGGAAGACAAAGGATTTGGGACATACCCAGAGTACCAAAAAGAAAAAAGAAGGAAAGAAAAAAAAAATAGATGAAGATAATTTAAGAGACCTGAGAAAACATCAAACAGAATAACTTCTGTATTTATAAGGCTCCCAAGAGGAGAAAAGAGAGAGAAAAGTACAGAGAACTTACTTGAAGAATAATGGCTGAAAACTTTCATAAAGGTATAGAAAGAACAGGTGTCCAAATTCAGAATGCATGAAGAGTCACAGAAAATAAACTCAAAGAGAGTGACACCAAGATATGTTATGATTAAAACATGAGAAGTTAAAAATAAAAAAAGAATCTTAAAACCAGCAAGAGAAAGGTAACTTGTCATGTTTAAGAAAAATTCGATAAGTCTGTAAGGAGATTTTTTAGCAATAACTTTGTAGGCCAGAAGGGAGTGGCATGACATATTTAGGATGTTGAGCAGGGGGAAAAAAAAACAACAACTACCCATCAATAATACTCTATCTGGTCACAACAGAAAGAGAGATAAATAGTTTTCCAGATAAGAAAAAGTCCAATCATCCACACTAACCAAGCCTTACAAGAAATGTTAAAGGAATTTGTTTAAGCTGAAAAGAAATGACACTGTTTAAAAACAAGAAAAAATATGAATGTGAAAATATCCCTTGAAAAAGTAAACATATAAAGGTGGTAGGTATAAGCTAATATGAAGATTAAAAGATAAAAATAGTAAAATAGGGAATATAGTCAATAATATTATAATAATGTTGTATGGTGATAAGCACTAAACAATGTGCATAATTGTTGAATCAATATGTGGTGCATTTGAAACTGATATAACATTTCACATAAATTATACTTTAATAAAAAAGTAGTAAGATAAACTAAAACCATAATAATTAAAATACATAAAATATAAAGGAGTAAAATGAAGGGTACCTGGGTGGCTCAGTTGGTTAAGACTGTTGATTTAGTTCAGGTCATGATCTCAGGGTCATGAGATTGAGCCCTGTGTCAGGCTGTCTGCTGGTTATGGAACGTGTTTGAGATTCTTTCTCTTTCCCTCTCCCTCTATGTCCTCCTTCATGTTCTCTCTCTCTTTTTCTTAAAAAAAAAGAAAAAAAGTAAATTTTGCATTAAAAACAAAATGGGAGGGTAAGTAAAAATGTGAAGTTTTGCAATGTATTTAAATTTAAGTTTCTATCAACATAAAATAGACTGTTATGTATATACAATGTTATACATGAACTTCACAGTAATCACAAAACAAAAACTTATAGCAAACACAAAAAGGGATCTAAACATAACACCAAAGAAAAACATTATAACACAAAGAAAGAAAGATAAAAAAGAAACAGAATAACTACAAAAACAGCCAGAAAACAATGAACAAAATGATAGTAAGTACATACCTATCAATAACTACTTCAAATGTAAATGGACTATATTCTCTATTCAAAAGACATAAGACTGAATCAGGAAGAAATATAAAATCTGAGTAGACTGAATACTAATAAGGAGGTTGTATAAGTCTCAAAAACCTCCTAAAAAAACAAAAGTCCTTGACCCAAAACCTTCACCAGTGAATCTACAAAACATTGAAAAAAGATTAAATATCTATCCTTCTCAAACTCTTTCAAAAAACTGGAGAGAAGGGAACACTTCCAAACTCATTTTATGAGAGCAGCATTATTTAATACCAAAACAGGACAAAGGCAGTATGAAAATAAAAGCAAAAAATCATAGCTCAATATCCTTGATAAACACAGATATAAATATTTTGTTGAATGTGTAGATTGCTTTGGGTAGCATAGACATTTTAACAGTATTAATTATTCTAATCCATGAGCACAGAATATCTTTCCATTTATTAGGCTTTTCTTCAACTTCTTTCTTTAATATCTTATACTTTCCAGTGTAGAGTCTTTTTCCTCATCGGTTAAATTTATTCCTAAATATTTTATT